>NW_010311772.1:6197-30536 GCF_000700745.2 Antrostomus carolinensis
ATTGATATGCAATTTCAACTAAGCCTTTTCAAAGATATTTAGACAGTACATCACAGGCGACACAAATATAATATGCCAGTAAATCTAAGTGTAATGGTTAGGTCAATAAAACTGTCCTTCTAGATCTACACTCCACTGAAAAAAATGTACAAATTATATGCTGTCTTTTTATTGTGCTTGATTATATCTTATCATTAATTTTTTGTTAACAACCATGATCGTTTTTGTAAAATTTTATTATAAGATTACCAGTCATTCATCTAGCAACCACTTGTAGATTACGTATCCATTGCATGAAGAGTGAACATATTCAAACATTTAAAGATGATCAAAGGACAACCTATCTGTAAAAATGCAAAAGTTTTTTATATTTGCTTATTAATTGTACCCAAAAATTTTCTGATGCTTTCTTCTATTTGAAAAATCTGGGAAAAATTATTCTGATCAAATCTAGTACTCTGGGCAATAATCCGAAAGTTTTCCCCCAAAGCACTGGTGTTTCTCTTGCATACATGTGACCCATCAGCACAGGTCACTCTTGAGGGCAATTTGTAAAACTGTGGAGATTTACTCGTGCATAAGCAATGGGTACTCACGAGTAAGGAGCGTAACACCTCCAGGAAGCATTGGGCCTGCTATGCACGGGCAATGCAGTTTGTGTTTGTATTCCTACAGGCCAACTGTAACGAACAACTGTAACAAACATGTGCAGTCCTCACTCAGGCATTTGTCTAGCTGTGATACTGGGCTCTGACAACTGGGGGAAGCTAAGGGGCCATCTCAGCTGAAAGGCTTGGCATCACGGGAGGGCAGAGAGTGAAGTTGTGCAGGAGCACACAATTTCACTCAGAGAAGAGCGAGCATTCTGTTGGCTTCTGCTCAGTTTACTGACAGTTCATGAACAAATTATTTATCCAGCAAGCTATTACTGAAGTTTACTAGCTGAAAAGTTGAAACCAGATGGATGTCATTTTAGCAGCGCTGTTGTCACAGAGCACAGAAGGCTCACAATATGGTCACAGATAATAGGTTAACATTGATGATGATTTGGAGATGGCCAATGCTGTTCAGTATTCTTACGCTTTAATACTGAATTCTAGGTTTCTGAAAGAAAATAGATCCTTGTATAATATTAGATTGGAAAAATAGATGGTAAACCAAAAAAACCCTCTCTTGTTTTAAGGTCTAATACAGCCAAGGTATTAAGTCCAGGGAGAAAAAATATTAAGCAATGGCAAAAGATTAAGCACTGATTTACAGCTTATGATGTTTTACAGCACATGCTGTGTGTCCCTGGTCACCTGGAAAAGCAGTGTTTGTATGTACTGGGGTCCAAGGCAGATTATTTTTTTCTTTCTCCAGAAACACCTGTGTAAGCTTTTGTTTTATTTATTTATTTATTTATATAAAACCACTCAGGGAAATGAGATATTGCCATAATAAAATAATGTGGAAGAGAACAGAACTCTTCGCTTTTGTCCTTAGAGCAATTTCTTTATCAGTTCACTGTAGTCCTTAATTTCCTGAGAAAATAGTAGCAGATAATAGAGTAGCAGGTTAAAATTGCTGATGTTTTGCAGATGGCTGTTAGCTCACCAAGTAAAACACAGAAATTAAATTAAACTAGGGACACTTTTACACATGAGAAACAGTAGGGAACCTTACACTTGCTTTCTGATTTAGATATTTTAATAATACAAGTCCTTCATTCTTGCCTGAGGCAGTCTTTTTTTTAAAGTAATGGGTGCTTTAATGAAATTACACATACTAACAAACTTACTTTGTTGTCTTTCCTTCCAACAGTTATTACGAATGTTGGACACATAATCCTCTTCCACACTCTTTTCCACTTTCTGTAACGACACTCCTTTGTACTCATTTCTAAAGTCCTTGTTGACATAATAAGCGACACGCAAGTTTTCTGTCTGCATTTTTATGGTCTGCCCTGTACTTCTGCAAAAAAGGAATTGGGGACAGAGAGAGACTATATATTTATTTGACTATTTTTTTTACACCACAAATACACTTTTAAAAAATATTGCTATTACAGAAGAACAGCACATCACTAAATTTACCATTGCAAGACAAGTATTGAAATGAATAGCTGTATAATCTGCTAGAGAATAAAATTACCCCTTTTACTTGAGCATTAAACTTCTGCTGCTTAAACCCTTGGTCTTGAAAAAACCCTCACTTTAGTAAGACACTTGTTTCATACCTCTTTAGTCAAATATAAGCTTTAGTAATAGAAAATTACATTCAAACTCCACAGAAGGAAAATCAGGTCACTATTCTGTAGCAACCCAGTAGAGGCATCCCCATTCTGAAGTGTTTTCTACCAGCCCTGACAAATCTATTTTCCTGCTGGCAGGATTCTGTGGATTAAAAATCAAAGATTGTGTGCAAATATTTTGGCAGAGCAGTGTTTATCAGCATCACAACAGCTTAGCTGCAGAAGGGAAAAACATTACACTCTGGAAATAAAGAACTCTGAAACGTAAGAGAAGAGAAAAGAGAACTTTCTTTTGTGGGGCTTAGAGCTGTGCAAGGAACTAAGGAACTTTAGAACAGTTGTCACAAGTGGGCTAAGTCTACTAGCTAGTTGCATGCTTGATTGAAGTTATTTATTTCCCTCAAGGAAAAAAAGGTTTATATATCCTACTGTACAAAACAGGTAAGTTTCACTAGTAGAATTCTTTGCAAGAAAATGAATATAAACTGTTTTATCATCACCTAGAATGGAGCAAGGAATAGGCAATTTCCCCAGCTCTTACCTAGTTCAAAACTTAAACAAGGATGAGAAAGTTGCTTTCAAGTACTCCACTTACTATGAGCACTGGTGACCCCTAAAAGAATAATGAGCCTTAGCAGGTTTCAGGATGTGATTAAATATGCTGAGGATGCAAACGCTTTTGCAACATGCTACCTGGGCATGGACCCACTGCCTTGTATTAGAAGACCTCTCAAACTCCAGGTATTGCTGACCTATTTTTTTCCCAACATTCTCACAGCACATTCTTAACACACAATTTTCAAGTTTTTGTCTGCTTCATCTGTATCTCCCCTCCCTTTCCTCACTGTGGGAAATCAAGAATCAATTAATGGCAGGCCGTCTAAAATGCTTTTAAGTGAGAGAGGGTGATTACAACAACCTCCCCTCTGTTTTCAGCTAAGTAATCAAGTGTTACTTACGATCTTGGGTATAAAGCGTAAGGAGGGTTAGATACCATCAGCTGGCTCAACAAGGAGACAAGGATCAACACAATAATAGGCATCAGCTGAATGAACATAGAGAAACCTCCCTAAGGAACAAAACAGATTCAGGTATTTCATAAAACAGCATCAAGTAAACAAGTAAATTTGCAAGATTTAATGCTAAGTGTAATTTTCTGCTTAAGCATTAAAAACTGCTAGGAAAACTGTTAACTACAAACCTGCAAACACTGGTGTTATTTTAACTTTCCAATGCATACACAATACTCATAGAGTGCTCAAGCTGCAAGAGCTCACGGGTTAGTATGTAGCCACAAGCAATTACCAAATGAATAGCTGGATTCAGTCACATTGTAAACCATGATTTGGTCTCATCTATATGGTGATATGTAATTATACAGAACAATATGTAATTCACGTACACGAATACTGAACCTTGAGTACAATTCTTACCTCAGTCTAAATAATTTTTTAAATGTAGACAATTCTGGATTAGTGACAAGAATTAGTGGCATATTTAGGTGAATACTACCAGTCACTAGTAAGATAGTGACATACAACAACAGATTTACAAAACCAGGCTGTTATCTTCTCAAATTTGCATGTCTATTTACCAATCAGTAAGACTACCACTCACCAAAGTTTTAAAATATGTAGCTGGCAAGTACAATTTTTCCTCTACAGTACAGAGCTCCATACAGTTGTGTTACTGAAAGAGACTAGCAGCAAATTTCACAATCCACAGTTTAAAGTCAGTAACACTTAAACTTACATCACCCCTTTCTTCTTCCCTCTCATGTCCACTCTGACGGTGCTGATTAGGATGACTGAAGCCAGCACGACCATTAGAAAATGAATGTACACTACCTAAGGAAAGAAATAACCACATTTCAATCATATAGAAAAAACCCCCTATTTAGAGGTCAATACAAAAAAAACCAACATAAAGCATTTAACACTACTGCACAATGACATGTAAAATAACTTTAAGATATCTTACAATTTAAAAGTTTTTAAAAATAAATATTTTAGCTCTAAGAAAACTGATTTGTTATTTCATGTATCACAGAATCACCATAGTAACCCCAAAGAACTGAACTGACATTTTGGGGATTTAGCAACACTTAGAGGAAAAATAAATTGTGATGCAGAGTAAAGAGTTGGGGTCCAAGGCAGGTTGGAGTAGTTTTACTGCTTTATACCGTCACAAACACTAATGCCACTCCAGGCAGTACCAATGATTATACTGATATATACAAATACCTGTTGGAAAAGCTCCTCCAAAAAACATGTTGAATAGATCCTCTGGAGTAATATCTGCTTCACAACCTCTATGGAAGTTGAATCTCCCGTTGCTAGGGTGACTGCATGTTTGCTCTTCGCTGCCTGTAAGGTCATACTGCTTTCGTTTTTCTGGATTACTCAGCACAGCATACGCATTCCCTATTTCTGAAGCAAGGAATAAAAGACAACTCCCATAAATGAAAGATAAGAACTATTACAGCATGAAAATTGCCATTTCAAAGTCAAGAACAGTCAGTGAATTATGTCCTTTACTGCATGTTACAAATCATAGTATATAGTACAACAAGGTCCAGAAACATCTCTACTTCTCTTAGCATAGCTTCCACAAAGTTTCCCACCCCTGCTAGTCAAAGGCCTTTTATCCTGTTGAACTAGGCAGAAGGCAGGAGAGCTTTGATCCTTTTTCTAGGGGAACACCTACATCTGTGGAAATGTTCTCTCTCACTGCAATTACAAAAAAAGCATTAAGCATTACAAAGAAAGGTTTGAAATGGGGTAACTGCAAAGTTCGGTTTGCTCTAGCAGCCTAGCTTAAAAACTTGATAGACTTCCGAAATGAAACCAAAGAAAACCTACTAACTGGTGAATTCTTCGAACAAACACATCAACTTTATTGTCTACAAGACTGTGAATGTATTTTTTATATGCTTCTTGAGATATATTATGGATTACATTAACAACACAAAGTTTTGCATCACGTAACTTGAAGAGTACAACATGCATGCATTACAGTAAGAGGTGTGTTCCCAAGGTTGCTAATACAACCTCAGTGTTTGGAGAGCCTGGCCTGGATGCTTGTCCCTGTTCATGCTACATTATCACAAACTAACAACTTCAATTTTGATAGTAGAAAGGGAAAAACTGAGTTAGGTGAGCATGGAAAGAATCAGTGTGAAAAAACCACAAGCTCTGCTGACTTTACAAGCTTTGACCCTAGGTGCTCTGCATAGACATGCAGCTCTTGCAGACTGAAGGAAAATTTCTGTTGGCACTCGATGAACAACCTTAACTCAAGTCTTATCTTCATTAAACGCTGCTGCTTTCCTTTCTTCTCTCTCCCCCAGGCCTCTCCAACAAAGGCCTCTTTTGCAGCCAACCAACATAAGCCACGGGGATTAAGTTTTGCAGTGTTGAAAAGCCATCAGTCATCAAAAGTTCGTGAAAGGTGCAACACTATAACCTCAACACAGGCAAATAAGACCATGGTTTTGCATAATTAATGTTTTCAACATTATCCAATCTAAAAAAAAGTTAATGAGTCTTAGCTAGGTGCCTTTTAAGATGCCCTTAGAAATAATCATTAGCAAAAGTGGAAGAGAAAACCCAAACAAATGAAGCCTGGTAATTTGCACTGAGAGCACGATATATACTACTGACACTAAAGATTGCTACAAGGTTTCTGTTACTCAGCACAAGGATAAAATTCGTAGTAAAAATTTAGATCTTCCCAACAGTTAAAGAGCTCAGGGAGACATAAATCAGGTAACTGTGTGTAAAGTGAAAACACCATACTGTCACGGTATGGTCAGCAATCTTTTTTGACTATTTGTTATTTGCGTATTTGATGCTAATTCACAACAGATTTCATTCAAATATAATTTTCTTTAAATAAAGTACAGAGAAAGTGAAAAAACTGCTCAAAAGTTTCAAAAGAAAGATTTCTGGTGAAGTTGGTAAAAGAGATTCAAGAGATTTAAAGTGATTATATTTGCACAAACTTTTTAATCTAAAATATAACCTCTGGGAGACTGCTTAATACAACAGAAGAACAGTACTAGGTAGCTCAAGATCTAAGTAAGTTAGACCCTGCCTAACATCAAACTGTTTTCTAATGTGGCCTTTCCTTAAAATAAAGCATTATTATGAACTAATAGCTATTACTATGAAACTCCTTTTCTCAGCTGGGCGTTAGAAACTCATCAGACAACTTTAAAGGCAAACTAAATCATAAATTTACTCAGACATATAAAAAAGATTAAAATAATTTCAATGCAAGAAAAATCCTAGATTTCATTAAATAATTTTTAGTCAACAAGATTCCCCTACAAAATTTTCTGTTCATTTACTCATCTAGTTAAGAACGAGAAAGTGAAATTAAGCTGAAGAAATCAAACTTGTACAAAGTGCTAATGTTAAATAAAAGATTAAATAATAAAAAAACTGATTTCTTACATTTTGAGGATCATTTAAAATGCTATTAACAAGGAAGAATTATGTTATTCATAGGGCTGGAGACAATTTTGTAAGAATAATACCTTTTTAAAATAAAGCTAGCACACAGCTGTATTAAAATAATCATTAGCAATCAACTTTCCTGCTATGCTCTATCTACTTTCCATCTGGCATTGTTAATATATTATTATAATTACCCCTTAAAGTCTGTATCAGGACTCTCGCTCAGGACTTTTTTTTCTTTCTGCCCCTCCCCCAATTTAAGAGTTTTACCCAATTAATTTTTTCCAATGTCTGGATGTAAACCTTACACAGGAAATAAATAAAAAGATGTACCACAATCAGATTGTTTATTTATGCATGATCATTTCTTACAGATTCACATTTTTCTTCATCTGTGTCTGAGATGAAGGAGCAGTTTTCTTTAAAAAGCTTTTCCTCAACAATATTCCTTGTGCAGGGCTGAGCTTGGCAGCCTTAGATCAGGTCAATTCAGATTGTAAATTTTACCTAAGAAATGGTCAAAGGCAACTATTAATAAGGCCATGTTTGAACCCAAGTGCTTTTGTGTGGAAAAATTAGTAAAAAATACACACATACAAGGAACTCAGGCAAAGGTAACTTACTGTGGCGTGTGATCCAGTAAAAACTGCATTTTGCTACCACATATTACTTTGGTTTTTTCAATCTCAAGTATAGTAAAATTCAAGATAGTAAGACTCAACTGACTACACTAAGTTAACAAAAGTAAAAAAGGGCAACTGGATTTTACAGATCAAGTATTGGCTGGGTCCCTGTACCTGAAAATTGCAGTCAAACCTCAGAAATGCAACCCTACAGCTAAAGTCCACATTATTTATGATGTTAAGACATATTAGATCATATGTTAAGATAACAAAGGTCAAATATTTTCTTGGATAAAAATGTAAGTTTAATATTAGCTACAGAACACCACACTGACAATTTTGTAAAAAGACAAGTGACCAATGCAGATGAATTTATTTAAATCTGACAAAGTTTAATCATAAAAGAAATTTTTAAGTAAAAATGGTCTTTTACTTTTAAAAGCCTCTGTTGCTCCAGGTGCATGGTTTTTGTCTGGGTGGAATTTCAGAGCAAGTTTTCTATAAGCCTTCTTTAGGTCTTCTTCACCTGCATCCTTTGACACCCCAAGGACTTCATAATAATTTTTACATTTCTTTATACTGCAAAAGAAAATGAAGTAAAATGTTGTAAACAAAAGATGTAAGAGTAGTATGTAGCAGAACACAGATGCAAACGAGGCAGTACACTGCACTGATGCAATACAGTACATCTCTTGCTTTCAATATAAAATACAAAAAAAAATTCCACTCTAGAAAAAAACAATGCCATTTTTCATAATAAACTCACTGGTGAGTACAATAAACTACTGTTCTCAAAATTACTTACTACATAAATTTATTTTACTTCTACTGTAGAACCACTACAGTTGGAAGAAAAGGCTTCAGTTTGCAATTACTGTAGCATTTCCTCACCCCTTATTATATGAATATTGCTGTTAATAATGCATAAAATGAAGCTTCCAAATTTATTTCACAGAGCTAGCAGGTAGGAAGGCCTGTTTTGACTGTCAACAGCATATGCTCTTTGGTATGCATGATATAAAACAAAACAAACAATACGTCCCTTTCTCCAAACAAAAGTCAAGTCAAAACCACTCGAGCGTTCACTTTTCAGGGAAATAAGGCACGTGAGAATACCTCTGCTGCCTGAAAATTGCAGTCAAACCTCAGAAATGCAACTCTGCAGCTGAAGTCCACATTATTTATGATGTTAAGACATGTTAGATCATATGTTAAGATAATAAAGGTCAAATATTTTCTGGTGCCTGGAATGCGCCTGGACCTTAACAGACTTTCACTAAGTGTTTATATAAATTCAAAGAAACAAAAACAGCTCCAGCAGATTCAGCTCACATGTTCAATGTAACATTTTTTAAAACTCTGAAAACTTGGAAATATTCTTCCTGCAGGTGGTCTCAGCCAGACAGGAGAAGCAAAATCTGTAAATGATGTAATGATTCGGTACGCTTTACAATACTCAGAAGAAAGAAAGAGCAGTTACAGGGGATAGAGAGAACATTAACGTTATGGGCGCAGGAAGAACTGACCAAATGAATAAATATACCTTAAAATCAAACCAACTTACTTGTGTAAGAATTCAGAAACTTAGAAAAATAAGGCTGAATCACAAACTTGCATTGCAGAATTGAGGCACACTGTCATTTGATGCATACCAAAAGAAAAGGGCTGGTCTGAGCAAGAAATAGAAATTACATCCATAAATATTTTAAAAGCTTTGTGTGAGTCTCTTTGCATGGCTGTAACTGTGTCCACATTCTCTTAAATGCACAGATTTCTACGTAAATATGGGTTTAGTGTTACAAAGACTATACACAGGGCAGCCAAGTGGAAAAAAAGGGGATAAGCAAGCCTTTGGCATTTTCATGAAAGAAGAATGGGTACCCTGTAATTAAGGGAATGCTAGCATCAGAAGTATAACCACAGTGTCATGTGTGGTCCTTCACAGTCCACAGATTGATCAAATCAAGTTTCATTTGAGGGATCCCTTTTCCTGTGTTCAAATAACACGAGCTTTTATGGGAGTCTTGGAGTGATGCTCGCAAGAGCACTGAATTGAATCTATGTATGCAGCTGCCAACATGAACATCCTGTGAAATAAATATAGCTCATTATATTGAAGTAACATTTAATAAACCCCACTTAGGAAGCTGACAAAGCTAACTAAAAAGAACACAGTGAATCCATCATCAAGAAAGAATGGAAAGAAAACACATTAAATTATACTCTGAATACTGGAAACTTTTGTTTGTTAATTTGTACAATAAGAAAAAAAATGCTATTATAGAGATCCCTTCGTCCTTTACCTCAGGACCTGGATTACTTATGAACTGGATTAAGAACAAACAGCTTTATTTAAAAGTGTAACAGTATCAAATTAAGTTTTTATTTCAAGAAATTGCTATCTCGGCATCCAATCTATCTAAGTTCTTCTCTTCAATAATTCAGTATCTGAATTATCTGTTTGTGAACCAGACTCTTCAGAACTTTGGTTGCTATAAAATTAGGTAGTGAGTCATCAATGTTTAGCAAAGTTGTTAGTTCATCAGCATTAAAACTGTAGTGTTAAATATTTATTCAAGTGTTTTTAAGCACCGTGCATCCTCAACAACTTTTTCTCCCAATAGCATATGGTCATTTCTCATGGAAGTAACAAACATTAAAAAAATAAAAATAAAGTTTACTCTTTGCAGACCTGATATGAATTTATTTCACAACTCTAGGATGCAGAGAGAAGAAAAATGAAAAAAAAAAAAAAAACCAACCCAAGAAATGCCAACCTGTTCTTCTAGCCCTCAAAAACTCACCCCAGAGTTTTTTTTCCCACTGGGAGTGGAAGTCTCCCAGTGGGAAACCCTCATGGGACAAGCAGGGATGATGGGGATCAATTGGAAGACACTCCAGTCAGCACATAACCCACCAGCTTCTGACACCACGATCTGCTCAGAGCCAGTCCATCAAACCAGGGCTACTTCCTGATGAGAAAGTGGGTCATACAGCACTTGCCCTCCAAAGGGAGGAATGTCACCTCCCTCCATGCAACACCTATCCTGAACATGGTCCACAAATGAACTATTGTTACTTATCAAGAAACAAGTGTTCAGCTGAGGTATAACACTTTTCTGCTTTCTCATAACAAGTCTTTGCTAGTGATTGCTTTGTTAAACAAAATAGTCTACAAATACACAAGCATCTCTATTCTAACATTCCTGATTTTGTATGCAGCTATGATTTTGCACTTCAAGCACATCTTAAAGCAAATCACCCTCATACCTTGACCTGCTATCCTAGGCTAAACAGCCAGTCTCAAACAAAGAAGCCTTTATGAATAATTTCTGACAACCACCTCTGACTTGTATTCTTCCTGGTATGTTCTTTGTCAGGATGGACACACTCACAGCAACACTGCCTGCTACAGACCTGTAACTGATCCTCCAGACTGCACACATCACCCTCCTTTCTACTGCACAGCATCAATGCTGAGGTACATAACTCCTGTTCCTCATTTAGCCCCTTGTCATCTTCAGATTTCAGCCCAGTCAGTGCTGGCTCTTACAAACCTCAGCAGCAAGCATAAGCTGCGAGGACCCTGTCGGCACGGCTGAGGAGCACTGCTGCATGTGACTCCATGGTGAATCATGTGGAATACGCACATACATACGGCAATTTTACAGAGTTTAGCAGGACTTTGGATTAGGCAGATCAAGCTTTAAAGCTAAAATACATTAAAGAATCATACAAATGTACAGGGGCCAAAAACCACACCTAAGCCTGGAATTCTCAGCAATGACCTTGTGCTATGAAGCCCTCGCTACACCCTGCCACTAGACAACCGTTTTAAACGATTGCTTTGCCACTTCAAGGCAAACAGTATCTGGACTGTAAGTAGCTAGCATCTAGTTAATTAAAAGTTTCCTACAGGGAGGGAGTTAGTCAATTCTGCCAAAAAGTCCCTTACTGAGCACAATTCGGGGCAATCACTAAAGGTAACAGCTCAGTTTTTCCTTCAGCAAAGTCTATGCAAGTTTTGCACCAAAATTTGTACTGCAGCAGCTTTGTAGTGGGGATGATAAGACAAGCAAAGATGATTAGAAAGTGCTTTCCAATTAAACAAAATTATCAGCATTTGCGGTGCACTCTTGAGAGGCAAAACTTCAATGCATTACAAACTCAACCTGGTAAGTCAGGACAAACTGTATGGGATCATCAAGGCAACCCACCAGATCCCCAGGTCACACGTGTGCTGTGCAGTCACCAGGCTTCTCAGACATTGTTGGAGTACACACATCACATCCCTCCTCCACCTTAAAGTGATGAGGATCATGGGCTTTGCACAGAGATACTCCAAGACTTAAGTCCTCTTTCTCCAAACTACCACTGTTCTGATGAGAAATTTCTCTCCAGCTGCTGGGAGCTTTTGGAACCATGGCCAACCTGATCCTTGCCCCTCAGCAGACACAGTCCTTTTTAGACATATTCCTCACCCCTTGTCTCTAGCACACTGATGTCTGAGAATCCTCACTCTGCCAGAATCCCTCACCTGGAGCGTGGAACCGCCCTGGGGAGATTTGTCATGGGAGGGCAGACGGATGGAAGGAACCATCCTGTTCCCGCTTGTCTCCTGTTGCAGGCCACACAACATTGGCCAGAAAGGCTGGGAAAAATTGAGTAAAACCAGGGGAGGTTTTGGAAAAGATTGATCACTGATGCTACTTATGGCTTTTAACCCATCTTGTAGCACTGCCAGCACAAACAACTAACTTCCTGAAAGCTGCACTTCAAACTGGTGATTGGTTGGTTTTGCTGCACTTACGGCACTGTAGTCCCTAGGGCTAATTTTCTTGTATATGTAAACTCCACATAGAAATTCCTTTTTAAAATTGCAAATTACATATCACTTGCTTATGGACTTTTTGTATTGCATTGGGGGGGTTTTTGTTGTTTATTTCTGGCTTATTTGAGGTTTGGTGCTTTCACTGTTAATTTGTTCGGGGTTTTGTTTTTTTGTGAATTGCTTTTCTTCTGTTTTTCATTCCTGGTTGGATCACGGCTGTATCTGAATTACTATGAAATTATTTCTGTTGTTTAGCTAATTTCTGTCCTTGCTGAATTGTTAGTCCCCGCCAGCACCTTGGCACTGTCCTTCTGGTTAACAGATTTGCTGGCTCTTTTAGCAGGGCACGTTGATGGATGTTTCTGAAATAATATCTGACTTTTAGAGAATAGACTTCTCAAACAGCACGAGGGCAAGTGATGGCCTACATTCTTCCACAATCTGTTGACAGAGGTATCTCATCATGACTTGTAAAGCCCCACTATCCCAGCTTGCAGTTGACAAGCCACTTGCAGTAGAACTGGTCAGCCAGCTTCAAACTGCAGCAACAGCCAATTCTGCCTGACGCTGGGCTCCTCTCCACGCTCTGATGGCTGAAGGCAGAGGAAGCCCTTCAGCTCCTGAAATGTCTGCTCTCACCTGCAGAAATTCTGGGGCTGCCAACAATGGTTCTCCTGTGACTACAAAATGATGTGATACTACTGCTGTGTTTGTTTCACTTTTCAAATCGGATGAATTCAGCATCAACAGCTTTTATCAGGTTAACAAAACCTATCAGAGATGCTTGCATTTCTGTATCAAATACCTCCACTGATCTGTAACCATGAAGTTTTGAGTATGACCAGCTATTTCCAAGGGCCTTCCAAAGTCTCTCTCTACATGCACAGGAACAGCCCAAGAGACAAATACTTTGACCGTGACATCCAAAAGCTCGTGCTGGGAGCCACAATTATTTCTCCCACTGGTAATCTGAACCAAGCAGCATAATGTGCAGCAATGCGAGTATTTGTCACAAAGAACTGAGCAAGAGGAAGCTGCGCTGACTCCAGATCTCAGAGTTGATCAGAAAAATCTAGTAAAATGCAGACCAGTTTCTACAGTGGTCAAGTTTCTAATGATACCTGATGCAAATGGCATCTTGCAGCTGAATTGGGAATGTGCCAGTCACAGTTTCAATGTCTTAAGTATGGTCTGCAAAAAGTGCTCTATATGGGGAAGAGAAGGTCACAGTGCTGTCGAGGAACTCAAGCTGGTCCCAGCACACTCTTAGTTTCTGAAATGAATGCACCACAATTTTCAGATCTCTTTTACTGATAGATTCAACAACACATAGGGTGCTTGTCTTAGTACCTTGCTCTTGGATGCACCTGGTCAGTTTGTTTCTCCTGTGTGTACTACATGAAATATTCAAGGCTGTGTTTACATCAGCATACTTTTCTCCAGATTTTGTTTAAGCTTTTATTTTAGTTATAAAAAGTGTAGATGAAATGCAGGAGCTTTCTGACAAAGTCAACTGTATCTTCAGTGCCACTTTTCTATTACATGCTCTACAACTGTGATTCCCACCTTGACTTTCTCAACCATTCAACTGGATATTTCAACAATTCACACAATAGTTCTAGCAGCCTAATTAAAGGCATGCCCTGATTTCTTTGCCTTTTTTTTTCCCCATTTTAGCACATGTTGATTGCTCTTATTATTCCACTTTCAGTTAATTATCTTCTTGACCCCTTGTTAAAAAAGTAATGATAGATCTCTTCTTGCTGAATTCGCAGAATCCTCATCAGAAGGCCTGGAAAAAGTCAGTCACACTTAAATTCCTTCTAGGTTGGCCCATGAAATGTGTAGAGGCAATTTTTTTGTTTGCTCTGTGAATCCAAATCAAGTTGCTGATTTTTCTCAACCACTACTGGATGAAATTTAATACTGCCTTGCAAGGTTCCTAAAGAACTCATGCCTCTATTGCTTGGGGTTTGTTGGGGTTTTGTGGGGGGGGTTTTCTTTGTTTGTTTCTTTTTGTTGTTGTTGTTCTAGTTCAAAGATCCAACTACAAAATTTCATTCTTGTGCTCTCTTTCAAGGGGCAGGCACTGGTAGGGCAGGAAAAGCCGTATTCCACCACAGTTTTCACAAGACGGCGATCCAACTTTAGCATACAACTAATCATGACAGTTGCCAGATGTCATGATGCCAAAAAGGTAATATGGAATATATGTTACAGCTTATTTAGTATAAGAGACATCAGACATCATATGATTTTTAAGATCATTTCAAGGGTGTCTATATAAAGTGTACAACACATATTGCTGAAACTACTTTTTAAAAATCATATAGCAGACAACAGATAATACACACTTCACAGCATAAAAAGAAATGGGAAAGATTAATACACAGCAGGAAAATGATCTTTTTTTTTTAAATTTCATGGTAGTCCACAAAACCTTTCCAAAAGGTCTGCACACCTCATATGAGTAGGCAGATATGATGAACAGAATTAGGTTGAAAGAAATTAAGAACTCTGATAACTGTAATCTTGATCAGCACTTCTTCTTCAGTTGTTTTAAGTGGACTAGAAGAAAAAGTTTAAATTTTCTTTCTTATACAAATGTTTCATTTCTTTATCTCAGCAAAAAAATGACAATAACCTACATACAAACAGTGAAGGAACTGCTTTAAAGCAAAGACCACAGAATCCAAAAGCAAATTCTCCCTTTTTTGTCATGCACACAATTCTCACCCACTTATCTTAAGCTGACATTGCTCAAACAGTTTTCAATTGCCTAGAGACTTCTAGGGCACTTGCTCTAACAGATGGAAGTCTACCGGTGGTTCCCAACATACTTCTGTTGTCTCCTGTCAATCTCTCTGATATGCAGGTCACCTAAAACGTTAAGGCAACTTGATCCAGCCCTCAGTGAGAAGATAAGTATCATTAAGAAAGAGATACACATATTACAGATGGTATTTTCAAAGCATTTAAATTCAAAAGTAGCAAAGTGCTTTTGGATATCCCGAAGTTTCAAACCGTCACACAGAAACAGCGAGCCCCATTCTCACAAAGAACAGACATCACCAGGCACTTATGCAATCAATGGAAATGCACTGCATCTCAGGCTTCTCCCTGTCGAGCAACTTGTTTGCAAGCTCATGTAATGCTCTACAGAAGTGTTATGGTAGCTGCTAGTGATCAGTGTCCCCTGTGTATGCGGGAAAAATAAAAACAGCAGAGAGCTGCTTGTTTGGACTCATACCTACCCACATTACCAGAGTAACCCTGATGAAAGTTAATGCAGTTAAATTAGTTATACTGCTCCAAGTGTATTTTCACTATGTTTCTTAAATCTACTGTCGCAAGCATATGAAAGATATCTGCACAACTCCAGGAATACTAATCAGTGATCCAAGTCAGAGAGCTCAGAGTCAGCCCCCCTGTCTGACTGCTCACTAGGCTTATAAACAAGGGTTGGAAATGGCATGTGCAGTTAAATCAGGAATGCTTTCTCTCGATCTATATTCAATTACTAATACAGAATTACTAATAGAGGGAAGAATACTTGAGGATAATGACCACCTTTCAAATCATAAGCATATGAAACAACTTAGTTTGACAGAATCAAATTCATTGTAAGATTCTGAATTTATTAAAAATTTAAGATTTTGATACATTGCTATCTAGAAATTTCTTCCCTTACAGGAAAATAAAGATTAAAAATCAGGCATGAAGCACTATGTAAAACCACCTCTTTTTGTGCAGCATTTCTTTAACCAATTCAAAGGTCCGAAAACCATTCCACTGTGGTATGGCAGAAGCACACGGTGATGACAAGCCCTACTCTCTGAAGAATACCCTCCCCAGAGGGGTGCGTTTCATGTAATTGGAAAAGTCTGGGGCCTGACTGAAGCAGTAACAGATGCAGCCTGTTATGCTTCCAACTAGAAAGCTCATTCTCACTGTGGTTTAAACATGAACTTTCCTTCAGCTATCATCACCGAATGTGTTATGTTTTTCCATTAAGTTTTAGCCCACTGTTTGTATTCAATCCTGTTCTCTTTGGCAAGGCGTACATGGTTTTTAATTCTTAACCACAAATTTTCTAAGTGGTGTGTTGATGTCACTAACTGACAACATGACAAACTTTCCAAAACTTCCAACGAGAACTGGGGACTTGCTCTGTCCATTACTGCACATTTAAACCAAAATTCTATACTAAAGGATGGTAGCATCAAGCCAAGGTCAAGATACTGTTTTAACAGCTGATTCTCTAAGTGGTATGTAAAATACACACAAATATAAGTTGTTATGCTAGCTACTGCCATTGTTTATTTGCAGAAACCTGGGTACTTTTTAAAAACCCAAATTTTATACTCACAAAGCAGATTGTTGAAATAGGTACTAAGAAGCAATCTTGCATCAAGACTATCCTCAATGGGCAACTTCTGTTAATACCCAGCAGGTCGAGGGAGGTGATTCTCCCCCTCTACTCTGCTCTCGTAAGTGTGTCCAGTTCTGGAGCCCCCAACACAACAGAGACATGGACCAGTTAGAACGAGTCCAGAGGAGGCCACAAGGATGATCCGAGGGCTGGAGCACCTCTCCTATGAGGACAGGCGGAGAGAGTTGGGGCTGTTCAGCCTGGAGAAGAGAAGGCTCCGGGGAGATCTTATAGCGGCCTCCCAGTACCTGAAGGCGCCTGCAAGAAAGCTGGGGAGGGACTTTTTACAAAGGCATTTCGTGACAGAACAAGGGGAAATGGCTTTAAACTGGAAGAGGGTAGAGTTAGATTAGATATTGGGAAGAAATTCTTCACTGTGAGGGTGGCGAGACACTGGAACAGGTTGCCCAGAGAAGCTGTGGATGCCCCTCCCTGGAAGTGTTCAAGGCCAGGTTGGATGAGGCTTTGAGCAACCTGGTCTAGTGGAAGGTGTCCCTGCTGATGGCAGGGGGGTTGGAACTAGATGATCTTTAATGTCCGTTCCTATGAGAACCATTCTGTGATTCTATGATTCTACCCCTAACTCTGGGTCTGATCTTAAACTGGATTAATGTTATCTGGTATCTAGTGAATCCCTTCAAGGAAGCAATACCCAACACCATGAAAGCATACCACAGAGAAAAGTTGTCTCTACAACATCATTTTACTCAAGAAAAAGTAAGTAACATTACTTTTTGGTAAAACAAACAAACTTGCAGGGAGCCTGATGTTAAAGCAGACTGCAGCTCAGAATGGCATGTCATGGGTGAGTGAACACTGGCAGTAATACAGTCTTCCCTGTAGCAGCTTTCCGAGAATGTGCTACATGTCTTAATTTGATCCAAGCATCATTTTACAGAGGCCTTCTTCCTGGATATTTTGTCTCACATGGATGTGCACACACACACATTTTGTGTTCATTTTAACAGCTAATATTCAAATGTGGCCAAAAATATACATGCTTATTCAGGCTTTACTTTAGACCTATCATGAATGGCAATAATATTAATGAAGCAGAGCTCTACTAAATAGTAACACCAAGAAGACAACCATGCCAGGGACACTGCTGCCTACCTGTCTGAATGAAGAGCTGCTATATCAACAGAGAAAAGCTGCTTTTTCCTTGCTGTTAGCACAGCTGAACAGGTTATTGAACTTCAGGAGAAGATCCCAAGATAGTACCAACAGCAACATACATTTAACACAAAAAAATGCACACACAAATTTCTGTTTTGCGCAACAGTTCATCCAACCTACACAAACTAGGAGATAAGGACCTCTTATTTTCCTTCTTCGAGCTCCCATGAAAATATTTGGGATAGGCTTATCTGAAAATACAGGTGGGGTTTGAGGTCTGCAATTTTTAGAGTGGCTGTATCCGTATTTCTTTAGAAGAAATCAAGGCACATATCAAACTATATTTTTCTCACTCCTACAGCCAAAAAGTGTGTAGTGATAATAATATGACTTGAGTCACTTGCCTCAAAAGGACATTTTTATTGATCGTTGTTTCTTTTCGCACATCCTCCTTTCCTGATGTCGCCTCATCTTACTACTATCATGCTGCACGAAGTCCAGATAGAGTTTATAACGCAACTTAGACTGTGTGCTTCAGTGCTTCTCAGATATCTGTACTTCCAGAACAAAATAGCTTTAACACTGGTCTAAGACCAGCCTGTACAGCAAGATTAGCTTGAAAATAAACTTAAGGAGGGAGCATGTAATGTAAACTTAGATATAATTACCATAAAAATACTTAAGAATAGCAACACTGTCCTCCTGCAAGTTGTACTATAGAATTTTCATCACTTCTTCCATTTAACATGAGATCTACTTAATAACTATTTTGAGTGTTTTCTCTTTAAACCATCAGGGTCACTTTATATAAGGATGAGTATCATCTTTCTCGCAGAAAGTAACAGCATCTCATACTGTGTCTAAACACAGCAACACTCTACTCTTCCTTTTAGTCACAGTTCAGTACCACTAACCTCTCTCAGCTAGCCTTGAATTTTCTGTTGCTTCTTTAGATGCTAGAGCTGAAAGCATAGGCACACAATACACAGAACGAAAAGCGTGATGTATTTAAGCGAGGCCATACCTGAATACTCCTTCCATTTGGTCTTTGGTGTAGCCTTTTCCACTTTCACCTGCAGCAGATGCATTGCTCTCCTTCGTGCTATTGGGCTTACTTTGATCATTGCTACTGGCTGGCTTTCGGCAGTAAGCGCCACCCCCAGCAGTACTTCCATTCTTCATAATAGCTTCCAACAAAACTATAAAACAACAGTATATCACAGTATCATTATAGGCATCAGCAGTTAAGTCGGGGCTCTCAAGTGCTTTAAATGGGAGCACCACATTGTAAAAGACTACCTGCTACATCTTCCTTCCTTATTGATCACCACTTTGTACCACAAACATTTCTGAAGCCAGTCTAGCAACTCCTTTTCATTGCAAAACTATGGCAAAGTTTCAAAATTAATGGCTGGACTTCCCTCCACCTCTGCCAAGGTAATTTAATATTGGAGAGAATCTGTCCGGGTCTTTCATTTCTAGATGTTTTTTAGAGGCACTGAACCCATTCTTTTGGGTGAAAACATCAAAACACCTGAATAAGCAACTGTAAACATAAAAGAAGAACTAACCTAACACTCTAAAGAACCCGCAAATTATTCCATACAGAGACCACACCCATCTCTGGCACATTTCAGTTGCTACAGTACATAGCTATTTGTAACCCGAGTCATTAGTGGCCACAAACTGATGCTCCATACCCCTTCCAAGCAACACCAGCTGAAATTCAAACTACAGTTAAACACCACAGCAAAGTCAGGACCAGCCAACTACACCCAACTCTTACAACCTGGATCTTGAAATCCAACATGGTTTTGCTAGATCTTGAAATCCTCTTTCCTTCCACGTTCCAACAAATCTCAGTTCTAATAAATCATCAGACATTAAGTTTCCTTTTTCTTTCTGGATATAAGCCTGTATTTGGGGGGTATCTATCTTAACAAAAAATCAGAAACAGTACCATTCAAACTTAAGGGACTGCACACAAAGCATGATATGGATCAAAGATTATTAAATAGCCTATCTTTCCTGAAAAGAGATCACTTCAGAGCAAGATGGCAAACTACATACGCCAAATTAGTTTCATAAACAACTGAGAGTTACTATCTGCATTAAAAATGCCCTAATAAAAATTCCCAAAGAAAAATGTCCCACTCACTGTGAAAGCATGTTATAGCTTTACTGTTAAAAAACATTTTCTTCTAGAAGCTAGTGAGAAGCCTGAAGGATTTTCTCCTAAATCTAATTTTAAAATTTCTCCTCCAGCTAGCATCATCTCTCTTAAATCAGCAGAAAACCAGGAACGTACACATCATAGCTTGTATGTCAGAGAAGCACAGGAAAGAAAAGAAAGCAGAGCTTTGTTTAAAAGGAGAAGAACCACTTTCCTAAGATGTGCTTCTTCAAACTCTCCACTCTTTGCTTTTATTTACTAATTCAGTTTATTACCCACTGGCCACAGCAGTGTGAAGTACTGCAGGCAAACAGCTACACCCGGCCTGAACAAGACAGCCAGCTGACCTCAGCGCCGGGCCTGGGCCTGGGCCTGCCTCAGACACGTTCATCAACTGATCAGATCAGGTTTTTTGTGGCAGAAATAAAGAAAAGGCTAACAGTTAGCTGCTCAGTTGTATACTGCTGGGATGTTTTCACTACAAATGAAAGTCAGTTTTTGAAAACAAGAGAGCTATAGTTTAATTATGGATTATGGCTGAAGCACATATCCAAACATTTACAACAGTTCCTTCTAACATCATCTGTGATGCATTTAAAGTTCTGAGGTAAATGAAGCAATAACAACTCCAATAAGGTGACTGTGTCTGCAGGCTCAGAACTAATCAAGAACAGAGATTTGAACAAACAGTGCCCTCAGAATGAAGCATTTTCAGTCCAAAGGTGCTCCAGACAAGTGATAACAGAAAATTAAAAATATCAATTTTCTGTTCTGTGACGTTAGATTTTAGTAATGGTTACCATGTGGGACCCTATCGAGTGTGTGACCCTGACTGACCCTGTAGAAATAATGCTTACTCAACAGTTTTGCAAATGCTGCCTTTCTATTGGTACTGCTCTAGAAATTCCTCATCCCTGCACTAATGCTTGTGCAAAATCAGAAGTAGCAATAATGGTAGAAATGCGGGTGTAGACAACAGTTCACATCTTTAACACCCAGCATCTCCTTCACAGCACACTTAGCTGGTAAGCTTTTTCACAAATTGGTTTGGCTGCACTATACTTTCAACATCACTAGTTCCTAATCACCTCCTCAGATGTCCCATCCCCACAAGGGAGCTGCACTGCTGAGAAGACAGTGCAAGGCGCTTAGGGGGAAAAAAAAATCCTTAAGTGATAACTTCTTAAGCCAGCAGGACACAGCATATACAAACATGCTAGTGCTCTACGCTGAAAAAGAAAACCATACAAAGGGTCTGGGGGCACTGTTTTCTTCAAATAACAGATACAGTTCAGATATTCAGAAACAACTTTGACTCTTCCATGAACTGCTGGTGGTAAAACCAGCTGTCAGAACTGTAGTAATCACAAGTGTATTAAAGAACACTTCCACTGTGCATCTAGGTATTTTAAAACAGGACACACACGGAATCAAAGACGTATTTTTTAGCAGGTAAGACAACGAATCTTATCTCCAAAGGTGTCTGAAGGCTCTCTTGTGCATACTGTTAACTGCTGCTGAATGAAAGATCCTTGTACTGCATTCGATCCCTTTACACATTGAGCGTGACCCCCACTTTCACTAATTTAAGAACTGTTGAATTCAGAATTCATACTAATGCAACACCCTAAAAAACTAAGCTCATATACTCCTGAAAATTTTGTTTTTACAGTCAGCCTCAGAAATAGAGCAAGAAAATCTCAAGCAGCACTAGAAAATAAAACTGTCCTTAACATCATTTTCCGCCTTCAACTCCAACAAAAATGGCACCTACGTTTGAAAAGCAGATCTTGTCCTTTCTTATCTTTAAATCCACTCTTACTAATCTTTTCCAGACAAGCAATTAGTTTCCATTCAGGTGCAAGATTAATTATTAGCAAAAATCATAATGAAACAATATTTTGAACAGCCAAAATGTAAAACAATTTTCTAGTGAAGAGTGACGTCAACATGACCGCTGCTACTATGAAGTCATTAGCTAAGTACCATTAAATAAGCACTGACCTTACATTTCACACTAGTAAAGCCTTAAAATAGCACTGGTGCAGTCAGCGTATTTCAGGCAGAAGCTTTGTTTAGCAAAACTAAACTTCATTGATGAATGAACTAGTGCTGAAAGCACTTTAAATGCAAATGTCGCCAGAACCAAACTACACACAGGATTGTTTTAGAGACAATAGTTAAAACCTTTTACAGCCTGCTACAACATCGGGAGGAGGAAGCTCCCACCAGTAAAAGATTCAGGCTAGCTAGTGTTCTCATTGCTTTTATCACTGGTGGAACATGGTTTGTGAAACGGTGGGCAATTATTCCCCAAATGATACTAAAGATACGACCTATGAAGCACCCCTGACTTCAGTGTCAAAATGGCACGAACTACTTTCTAATGCATACCCCCTGGAGAGAAAATAAGTGAGCACAGCCACAACTGGGGCTGCACCACATTGTCCTATCACCATATAAACCCAACACATTATGACTGTAAAATAAGGATTTGTGATAGAATTAAGAGAGCTCACAAAACCTTAACTGTTTCCTTCTCTTCAGTATGTGCTAAGGCACATTTTTAATTACCTAATGAATGACTGTTTCGGTGGGTTTTTTGTTTGTGGGGTTTTTGGGTTTTTTTTTTTTTTTGCCCCTCTCCAAGTGGACACCCCCCTTAATTTGTCTAAAAGATTACAATGAGATAATGAAGTAGTAATTTCATTTGTTCTTTGCCAGTGTAAAATTCCAGTTCTAATTTATTGCACACCTTCCAGTTCCTGTCCTGAAAACAGGACATTCTGTGTCCTTGCAGCTTACTGCACTTTCAAACAGGGCTATTTAAGTGCCACAAACTTAACAAAAACAAACAAACAAACAAAAAAAAGACAATGAGTTGGTGTTGTTTTGGGAGGAAATGGGATGAGTTGAAAAGAATTACCAACCTCCACAGCTACAAAACTGAAGCACAGAAATATTACAAGTTTATAGAGTCCCCTAATTTCTAAGTACCTAGTTTAAATCAGGCCTAGGGCCTCATTTTTTTCAGTGGCCTTAGGGCATCTGCAATTCTCATTAGCTTCAGATGGAGCTTTAACTGCCCACCAGTTCCACAAATCAGGCCCTCGTTTCAAGCTGAATACCTGAAAAATGAAGCACAAACAATTAACCATCACTAATGGAAGCCCAGTCAAGTGACTTATTTAACATCATGGAGAAATTCTGTGAAGCATTTAGTTTCAGTCCACAATTCCCCGGATTACAGTCCACTACCATAACCACAAGACCATCTTCTTTTCACCAGATCTGTACCTCTTTTGTGACATACTTTGCTAATCTCCACAGCGAATAAAACAAGTGTCCTACAGACAATAGCCTAATTAGACATCTATTTCTTGCACTGAATACTTTACCATGGTGGCTATGTAGCAGCAGTTCTACTTAAAAGAAAAAAAAAAAAATCCTAAACACTCAAAACATCAATCAGATGGAGATTTTTTTTTTCCTTCTGAAAGCTACTGTAACTCTACCTTGGAGGTATAAGATGGTAAGAAACTATGGGAAATAGACAAAGCTGTTCACTCTCTTTGGTGGAAGAAGTTGAATTGAAAGCTCAGCCCTCCTATCGACCAACACAGCTTCTAAAAAGCCAGAAGTATTTTAATGCATGTCATCTTCTTAAGTCACAGAAATTTAGAGGAATATGGCAAACTTCTGCTTGTTTTTACTTCAGAGAGGTATCTAATGTGGCAAGAATATAAACAGTGCCACATTCCTGACCCAAAGCAATGGTTACCTTCTTCCAAGCAATTTACCAGCAACATCCACCCTGTCTTGTAGGGAAAAAAAAAACCAAACAAAAAACAACTACACTCAAAACCCCCATATAATATAAAAAGGAATAGCGCTGATGAGACCTTTACTTATTGTTTGCATATAAAAAGTAGTCAGGAGATAAGGGAGGACAGAAAACATTCACTGAATCTGCTCACTTGACTTAAAGGTTGAATAAAATACAGCACAGAACACTTCCAGTCAGGATTTCACTCCAAAGTCATGTTCCAAAAGTGGTAAATGCTGAGGCCTTTAAGCCAGTAGAGAGCACTAAAGTCTTTCCTATTCCTTCCATGTCATAGACAACACAAGCAAGAACCAGAGGAACACAGTAAGTCACTGCTGTGTTCAAAGGTATTTCAAGCCCACTTCAGACACTGTGTGACAGGAAGAATCCAAGGCAGGTAACAACTCTGCACACACTGAAACCTTCCTATTTTTCTTTAAAAAAAAAAAACTAAAGACTTTTTGCTAGAAAGTTGCTAATTATTTTTCAAGTTTTAGCACAGATGTGTCTGAAGAGCCAATTAAGTCGGGGGGAGCCACCCATCACATTTTCTCTAGGAAAGTGTGCAATCCCTACATAGCTACTGTACAACCAAAAGGGGAGGGGAAAAAACCCAACCAAACAACAAAAACCCTACAAACAAAA
>NW_010311773.1:0-7879 GCF_000700745.2 Antrostomus carolinensis
GGGGAGGCCCCGCGGCGGGACGGGCCCCCTCAGGCCGCGGGGCTGCGGCGTCCGGCAGCGCCCGCCGCTCCGGGTCTGGGCGGTTGGACCCGCGTAGGGCTGTCTATAGCGTTGGTCAAAGCGACACGCAGCGTCGCCAGTTCTGCTCTGGCGATCTGCGGACTCTTCACTGGGGAGCGCTCTGTCGCGACGACATTTAGCCCGTGAAACGAGCGTTTCCCATTTTTAGCAGGGAAGTGGAGTTTTCGAATTATTTTTCATCATAAGGTGGTTTTAAGGCCCCTGAACAAATCAGATTAGTATCCTTTTATGTTACGTGACAAAACATGTAACAACATTTGGTATGTGTTCCTAAGGCGAGTTGTAAAGAATTATGTTTTGTCTGTTGTCCCACCTTCATCTTCACCTCCTAAGAGTTTGGAACCAAGAGTCAACCAAATTTGATAAAAGAAATAATACCCTTAACAGGAGGGATCCAATGTTTCTTTAGGTTGATGGTCACATTTTTTTTTACCCTCACTGTAGGAAAGATTTCAGTACGACTTTAAACCCTCTTCATACTGAAAATGGGGGGAAAAAAACCCCAACAAACCACTCTGTTTGGGAGAAGGATGTTAGAAAGGTGTCAGCTGCAAGTTCAGTTCGGTTTCATACCTTAGAGAGGCTGTAGACACAAGACACTGATCTGGAGGAAATCAAGCTTCATTACTTACACAGCTTGCCAAATATTTTGTCAGGGTTCAGCTGTTGAGGGGTTTGGTGGAGAATCTACAGAGCTGCTGCACGCTACAGATCAGTGCTGCACACAGATACAATTTTGCTAGTTTATTAGAGATACACAAAGAACTGATAGGACTCGTAAGCATTGAAAAATATCATTTACATATGCATGGCAAAATTGCTCACTTCGTAAAAATTTCAGATCCTGTCCCATTTTGCAGCATATGTTTTTAGCGATTACAGAGTTGATCTGTCATTACCAATGAAGCTACAGCTTTGAGACTGCACAAGCAAGATAAATTTTCCATTTTTTAATGTAAATAAGTAGGTGACTAGATATAAATAAACTAAATGCATAAGTAGACGTCACCTGGTTTATTTTAGTAAGCACAAAACCAGGATGCTTTGAAGAGGGATTTATTTAGATTTTAGAAAACTGTGTATTTTATCTTTGGCTCTGATGAGGGTGACCGATATAAAGAAGAAGAAAAAGAATATTAGCTCAGTTGCAGAACCAGTCCTGACAGCAGTTCGATGGCAGATCTTAGACAAGTCATTTAATTTCTTTATCCCTGTCCAAGAGGACAAAACTAAGCCACAATAACTATCAAGTTACTGCCTTGGCTTCCAAATTTCTAGTGGTTTGTCCTATATACAACTTTCTGTTAAATGAGTCCAGGTTAGGAATTGTTTTTATGCAAAGGGATAATTATCCCATTCTGGGGCAGTGAGATTTAACATTAATGAAGTCTTTTGAGATCTTCATATAATAGTGGCAAGAGAGAAACACAGAGAAGACAGAGATTCATAGCCTTTCAAATTAAATGCCTTCATGACAAAGAATTTTCAATGTAATTAATAGCAGACACAGGGGAGCATGTTGACTTATAGCCCTATATTTTCCAGTACCCCTTAGGAACTATGGCACTTTTGGGTTATTGATAATAGATTTCATTACATGTCCATATTTCTCACCATCTGGATACATAATTTCTCCAGATGGGGAATTTTCCCTTTGATTTGGTGTAAGAATCGGGAATTCTCTCATCAAACATGTCATTTCCAGTACAAGAGTTATCTTGAAAAAATAATCTAAATACAAATACAAAACAGGGCTGTTTTGTATACAAAATTTTACTACTATCTTTGGCCTTTTTCTTACTGTTTTAGTATGTTACTCCTTTAGTCTGTTACCGAACACAACTTCAAGCATTGTACTCAATTGCAGCAAACTTTTCTGTGGGAAGATTTTCAACATTCAAGAACAGAATGCAAAATATCCTGTCTGCTATTAGCACCATTTCAATACTCTTAGCAATCTGTCCAGCAAACTCAGCCTTACTGTTTGCCTGGCTATTCTATGGGACAGTC
Organism: Antrostomus carolinensis; assembly: GCF_000700745.2. Classification (NCBI taxonomy): domain Eukaryota; kingdom Metazoa; phylum Chordata; class Aves; order Caprimulgiformes; family Caprimulgidae; genus Antrostomus; species Antrostomus carolinensis. Next base: position 2,092 of record NW_010311773.1, read on the forward strand.
AGATGTAATCAAATTCTAGTTCTCAAATAAATATATGACCTAATTTAAGGTAAACTGAGATCTCATGATTGAAACCACATAGTTCAGGAATGTTTAAACACTTCACTGCTGTAGCGGGTACTACGGAGGCCTCTGACATTTTGCCTGGTTCCCAAAAGTCTGCCCTGTAGCCTGTAATACTGAGGTATGTTTCCATGTTTTGTTCTCCTTTGGTAAGAATATCTGTTCTTTAGTTTGCTCTAGTGCCTGCTGAAGATGCTATACACTTCTGGTTTATTTTGCCACATGTACTAGGTTTTCTCACAGTTATCATGATTACTCATGCTCTATCCCATCTTGCTAGTACATGGTGTTTCTTTTTATTCCAGACTGACCTAATTCTCATGAAAGTTTCTATTCTCAGTGTCCTGGGTAGGATGATTCAGTTGCTCATATAGAATATTTTTATGTTCCATTTGCTTGGACAGTTCTGTCATTCCTAGGAGGTCCGTGGGGCCACTTTTTTGGCCTTTGACCGTTTTAGCAGAATGATGGACATGAGCATAAGCACATCATTATCCTGTTCTTTTTATTCTCAGATTCTTTTCCAACATCCTCTTGAAATCAGCAGATTCTTTCATTGTTTGAGTGAAACTTTGTGTGTTTTTCTTTATTTCTGCATTTCTGTGGTAACATGAAGGTTCTCATATTATGATTTAGTCACCTTGTTTTTCTGGAACAAGGCTACTGTATTCTTCTTCTCAAAATCATAAAATAAATTCCAAGTTACAGTTTCAGTATCATATGCTGCTGATATTTGGGAGTAGCAATGATTTTTCAAATTCTTTTAGTAGCTTCTGGGATTCTTCTGTTTGGAAATTTGTTTTCTGAATCACAAAGTTGACCTTTTCACTGCAGGAACATTATTGCAAAACAGTCCTTGCCAATGTGTTGGTTTCACCGGTGAGGCAAAAACTGCTAGTGGTTTCTTTTATAAGAACAGGGCTCCAAATCTTGCCTCGCTGGATCAACCTGTAAGGTCACCACCACTGCGTGTATAGCATGCTTGGGTTGCCTCTTCCTCCATCATGGTCTCAATGCTTTGCATATGTCTAAGATTTGAAAGACATGTGGTAAGATACTCTGCAAATTTTAATACTGATTTAATACCTTTAAAGCTTGGCATAGTACAAGCTACTTTTACCTTCCCCAAATGATTGGGTTTCCTTGGGAAGTCAGCAACTGCTCTGTACATGATACTGAAGTCAAAACCAACTTCCTCTTTTTTTTTGTTGTTTGTTTGTTTGTTTGTTTCTATTGAGTTTTATCTGCTAATGAGATGAGGTTAATTGTTATGGCCTACCACAGTTTCTGCCAGGCATTCCTCATACCACATTCCTGAGTATCATCAGCTCTGATGCCGATTTGTGAGGCTGGCTGGCAGAGCTGATATTCCTCTGCTGCAACTAACAGCATTCTCAACACCTAAGCCTACCTGCTGGCTTCTAAAATATGGTGAGATTACCACCTTGCTTATGCACAAAGGCTGAATGGGCCTCACCCAAACCTTGCTTTTTCAATGCCTGTCATGCTGCTTATGGAATTTTGAGATTATGTAAAATTATTAGTGATGCTCTCTTTTTCTGTGTACTTCAGTGTTCATGTCATTCCTTATTCTAATGCAATAGGTAGTGAGTAAAACAGATGCTGTATTGGTTGAATTATTTTCATCTGTTCTAGGTACAACATGTTAGGAGGACATCCCAGTCTCTTAAAATACATTTATCAGCTCGGACTCACACAGGAGTCAAATGCTTTGTTATCGAGTATGGAAATTCACTGTGTCAGCAGAAAGCAACAGATTTTATATTGCATATTCAGCCTGTATACTCCAGATATCCTTTGCATCCTGATTAGGACTCACAGTGTCTTGAAGGTATTATAATCATTCCACAGTGTAATTTTCATTTGGTGTTGCTTGACTGCACTTTTTTTTTCCTTTTCTTGCAAAATGCATGCCTGGCATATTTATCATTATCCCACTATCTTGCATTTAATTTCCTCTTTTTTTGTGTACTTGTCTTCACTTCTAATGCTGATCTGAGCTTTGCAAACTATTTATTCCTACTTGCATTTCATTAATGTCAAATATGTGTGAAGTGCCAACCTCTGAGCCACTGTTTGCTTTCTTCATGTTTTTCAGACTGTAAGCATATTAGACATGATGCAGGACATTATTAATAAAGTTTTCTCCTTAAGGCCTTTTTATCTTAATTTTGTCTCCTCTGCTTTTGTTTATTCAGACTGTAAGCATATTAGATATGATGCTCTATGCAGGACATTATTTATAAGTTTTTTCCTTAAGGCCTTTTAATCTTAATTTTGTCTCCTCTGCTTTTGTTTATGCTTTAGCTTGTCCATAAACTTTAATTTTTGGATTTAGCCTCTCATTTTCCTTGTGTTCTTTTTTAAATTACATGGACCTGCTCTCCTATGGACACAGTCGCAATAACACTTCAGAAGAATGCCATGAGCTGGTATTGTTCCGGAAAGGTGCAGCCCCCTTACAGGAAAGAAACTTCCAGTAGAGAAGCAGTTGGGGATGGAGAAAGCACTGGTGCTGGCTGATGCCAGCTGGAGGAAGCATAGAGCTCTGAACGAGAAAAGCTTTTCTGCTGATTTGATTCTTCCAGCAAAGGCAACATTGCATGTGTCGTTATAAAACAAAAACAACAACAACAAGAAAAAAATAGTAAAAATCCATCAGAAGTACTCACATTTTTGATTTTCACATGCTCAGTCAGACAACTTGCAAGAATCTATGTGTTTTGGTATTCAAGTAAAAGCAACAATAGCTTTATAGAAAACACCATTTAAACAAGAAAAGGTGTTGTACAGGCAGCATTGTGCAGACACGTGATAGATCCTTTTAAAGGATTTATAGCATTTCTGAGTCCATGCTGACACAAAAGTGTGAGAAATGGGGCCAGTATCACCAGCTATCAGCAGAAAGAGCAAAAAGAGGAAGCACTACAACTCCTCCTTCAATCCACAACGCAGCTACTCAGAAACACACTCATGGGATATGTATTAATGATTTTTTTTTTCCCCTGGATCATTTCCTCATGCCCGTTGGAACTAGCTTGTTCTCTGAGATTAAAACCATCTACTCTGCAATCATAGCTGCAATTGGGGTCTTCAGCTGGCAAACTAACCAGAGATTTCTGAAAATTAATTTTCAAATGCTTTAAAAGCAATGTTGTGTTACGTGATTGTTTTATGGGGACTATAAAAGATGTTCTAGAGATAGCAAGTGAGGAACATGCAAGAGAAACAACAGCATGCTCACTGAAATGTATATTTGAGAAGTCTTCTGTTGAAGCAGGGTGGAAATAAAAAGTATCTTCTAGAGATATAATCAAGGAAGCAAAATTGAGAATGAATGTGATAAATATCATGTGATAACCAAGAAGAGAGAGGAAATTGAGAGGATAATGAAAACAGAGAGAGCAGAGAAATCTAGGAAACTTTTAAAAGTATCTGGTTACTGTGTCGATTGCCAGCTTGGGAAATACGAGGCAGATGAATCGAGACGGCAGTAAGAACGAAACAGAGTAGGCTCATATTCACTGTAGCACCATGCAACAAAACATCATAAGGAGGATTTGATGCGGCAACCACCAAACAGCTGCTGCCGTGTCCCGTGACCAGCGCACAGACACTCACCTTCCACACAAGGGGCTGGCAATCCTGTAGCCCCAAGCGCTCTTCCCTGCTGTACTCCCTCACACTGTGTTGGTGTATAAACTGTACCTGTCATTGCCACTTGTCCCACTGGGAGGGACTTCTGCCGACTCTGACAAGACTCTTTTCAGTCTCAGCAGCACATAAAAAATTCTTGTTCCTTACAGACGTGACAGGTCAATTGGTTCTTCCCAACAAGAAGTCTCCAATCATGCAGACTTGTTTCTCTCTGTCGTTGGTGTGGATCTTCACTTCTCTACTTCTTGGTTTTCCTTTTGCCTGCAGATCACTTCTGCCTTCTTCTTTTTTCAGTGTTGGATTTTCTGCCTGGGCTCTGATTCCAAGATGCCTCTGTTGTGTTTTCCTCTGTTTTGGTGGAACTGAAAGCTCTTTTTTTCTTTTATTCCTTACCAGCCTATCTTTGCTTTCTTTCTGCTTCTGTTTAACCTTCTGTAAAGCACAGAGCAAACTCTGTTCCTCAAAACTACTTCTCCTTCACTGTACAGACCATTCCTCCTCCCTGCTGTCTTGGTCTTATGTTATGCATTATAACAAGTGCCCAGCTGCTGCTGAAAGGCTCGATCCCTTGTTTGCAACCGCAGTCTTGTTCCTTCTCTTGTGCAACGTCTGCCATTCATCTGACTCCACTGTTAGCTGTTTCAGGGATTAATCAGAATTGATCCTTTTTTACAGCCTCCTGATTTAGCTTGCTCACTGGCTAACCCCAGGGTCACACATATACAAGACTGGGGACAAAGGAAGTGATGGGAGGACTCAGCTGAGGATGAGAAGTGGAAGGGACCGACCTTTTTCATGGATACCTAGGTATTAGACTTCCTAGCAGTCATGTGAAGTTTCTGTTTTAGGGAGGAGTTAGATGAGACCACTGAGGTGATTTAAGAGTGCAGCGTCACCAAAAGGATGGTCCTGGTTCTCTCAGATGTATGGTTTCAACTCTTCCTTTGTACTTCTGATACTTTTATGACTTTTAGAGTGAATCTATTCAGTTCACTAATCTGTCCAAAAACTGACAAGGAAAAAAATTGTAATGAGTTCTCTGTTAGCTTAGTAAACTGAGTCAGTCACTGAGGAATCCTATGCACCAGAGCCAGACCCTGGAAAACCCAGGAGTGCCTGGCTCCTCCTTACAAGAGGGGAGAGCAGCCTGCTCCTTTGGGGAGCAGCAAGCTTTTAGGTTGACTCACACGCCACATTTAACTGCACCCTTAGTCACTTCCAGGGGATCTGCTCTCAAGGCACGCCTGCTTGTCAGGCGCCTGTGAATCCTCTGTTGTCCTTGTAACATTTCTCCTCTTTTTTCTGTCACTCAAGTGCATCCCCATCTGGGATTCTCTTTGTTTGCATCTGTAAAGCGTTGGATCATTTCTCCTCATGGGTTATTCAAGGTCAAACCCCACATTCATTTACACTTGCTCAGGGTTAACACATATCCCACGCTTCCGGAATCCTGTCACCAGCAGGACTGCAACTTTTGTGTCTTACCAGCTGTAACCTTGGACACAATTCTGTTCTTCCTTTGCTGGTAAACAAAAACAATCCAGCACTCCTCCAACAAATAGCTGCGGAAATAAGAAGTAATGATTTCTTCTGGGTTTCTTTTTTCTTTTAAATTAGATTTATTAAGAACCTGGACTGAAGCTTTTTTCTGTCAGTGGGACATTAATAACCATTTTCTTTCCTTTGGGGATTTTCTGGTGTCTGATACATCTTGCACTCATACTCCAGCTTTCCTATTTTGAATGTCTAACTTCCATCGCAATCCTCTCTCCTATTCCCATGTCGGTTGTTCTGTCCACCAGCGTCCCTGCAGCCTGGCTGTGTGCTGGGCCGGGTTTTGCCCAAGCCCTTTGCCCAGCTCGGGCAGGCAGAGCTCTCGCTTGCACCGACCGGGACGAATTCAGGAGCAGGTCTCCGGGGCAGCCAGCCGGCTGTACCAGCCCAGGTCGTTCAAAAGCGAGACGGGCCAAGGTAGTGCGAAGCGTGGGTCCTTCTCCGCCAGAAATCCTAACGCTCGGCAAAGCCGCAGCCCCTCGGCGGGCACACG
>NW_010311774.1:0-5012 GCF_000700745.2 Antrostomus carolinensis
AAAATAAATAAAATAAAATAAAATATATACACTTTCCCCCCACACACCTGTAGAGCAGCTTAATTCTCCAAACACTTGTTGCATTTGGTGCTTGCTATGGTTCAGGGATGTAGCAGAAGTCATCATGATCCGCAGCATAATTACAGCTGGTGCCACCAAAGCGTCCCCCGCTGGTGGATGCACACAGCCGTGCATGCTTCTGTACTTCTGGGTTCATCTGGAAATTAATTTCCAGATCAAAAGGCAACTGTTTAATGACAGAAAAATAAATGGGGGTTGGGAGAAGATGGAGACGAGGATGAAAAACCCCACGGCCCCCAGGGCATTTTTTGCCACTTTAGGGATTAATATTTTCTGATGGGTTTTTGAGAGGAGAGAGGAGGAATTTGGTGTTCAACTCTGGGGCAGAGAATCCCAAATCTGATTCCAGATAGAAAAGATTTAAAGAGAAGAGAGAGCTCTACACCCCGGCACACGCATACCCACACAATACAAACCCTCATCTATTAATCTCCTCCCTTGATCTAGAGCTAAAATAACATTTGATGCTTCTTTGCTGATCTCTGGAGGGCAAATCAAATAACAAATAAGGGGGAGAAGCAGTCAGAGAGATACAGCATGCTTTATAGCGTGTTCAAAAAGAGACACATGGAAAAAAATAAGCGTGAGGATTGGTAGTTTGGAGTTGTTGCTGGGAGTGTAATAAACACCCAAGTGTAATAAACACCTTGTAATCAAGGTGGGGTTAGTTTTATTTGTGAGGACAAAGCCAATAAAGCAAAAGCCCAGCGCTGGGTGCTTGACCCAAGTCAGAGGCACCCCGGGAAAGATCCGTTATCCCTTTATATACATCTAGGATTGCATTAGTCACATACATAGTCATTTTAAGGTTAGTTTTTGTTTTAAAAAGGGGCAGGGTTATCCTAATTACTTTGGGGGGACTTATTAAGATAAAATCCTATCTTTTCCCACTACTGCCTGGTGGTTGTGGGAAAGGTCCTTGGCAGGAAGGCCCACAGTCTTCTCCAGAGGACCTTTTCACCCCTGATGAAGGGGTGTTATCTGACCTCCAGACCTCCAGCTTGGTTCTCTCCAGATGGTGGGTACAGTGGTGTTCATATCTCACAGTTCCCCAACTTCCCCCCTTTGTTCCCCCAGGATTGGTTATTTCAGGTCTCTTCATCAAATTCCCCATATATCAGCAAATTCCCCATAATTTCATAAATTCCCCATATATCAGCAAAAAAGAGAATTATTATGGTGAAAGCCAACAACACTCTCCCCCATTTCTCACAGGAGAGAGGGGAGAGGTCACTTCCAAAACTGAATTTTACTTCTTCATCTCTCTCTTAAACACGGTGAATAATGAGATATAATTATTTGATGGGTGGCCTGGATGGCTTTTGCCTATTTTCAAATGGGGTAACAATTATGTAGAACCTAAATCTGATAACTGAAGTGTCTTGGATTCTGCTATTAAATCCAAAAAAGTGCCTTTCCGAGGCATCTCTTTTCCAGAAGTGCCCAAGCACTTGGCAAGACCAAACCCAGCTTCACTCACACACTCTGTCAGGCAGCAGGGAAAGAAAAAAAATCATCAGTCCCATTTTGAATAACTGGAGAAACTGGGGCAACAAAGATGGGAAACAATTTGCCCATGCTGTCTCTATAATGTGGTTATAAAAGGAATCCAAGACCACTTTTCCCATCTAATCGCTAAACCCAACTCCCTCCCCGAGCGGCTCTGAATAACCGTGTCACTTTTCCTTGCAATTTGCAGAGGCCACACGCTGCTCCTCTCTTCCCCTCGCTCCCCCTGATTGGCATTTCCATCTCCATAATGTGGTGCTTTTCTATTCACCGAGGGAAACTGGGTTCTTTAGGGGCTCCCAGTTTGCTCTTAAACAGCAAGGAGGGGGTTAGAAAGCACAGGACAAAAGCCCAGCAGCCACGGAGGGAACACGCATGGTCCCTTCTTGGACCCAAACCTACATGAAATCTGCATTTCCATCCAGTTGACCCTTTTTTTCCAGTTGTTTGGGGTTTTTTTGGTAATTGTTGTTGTGTTTTGGTTTTTTGGGGTTGTTTTTTGGGGTTGTTTTGGTTCTTTTTTTTGCAAAGCAGAGAGCTGTATGCATCTCCTAGCGTGACAATAAGATATTTCATGATCCCATTCCTGCAATACTTCACCCACCATCAGCTCTCTACCATCCCCAACTTCCCCCCACCTCTCGATGCACCAAACCAAATCCTGATTTATTCTCCCTAGATTAAACCCCACGCTTTTACATTTTCCTGGCTGGCAAAAGTGCATTGGGTGCGACCCTAAAACAACAGTTACCCCAGAATTTTCTGCCCTTCCAGCATCCCAACCCCAAATTTGCTCCCTGAAACAGGGGACCACACGCATCATACATGATGCACCATGATGATAACCCAAAAACAGCTTCTTTGGCGCAGGCAAACAACAAACAGGTCCCACATGGCTCCTCCAGAGCCACTTTTTTTTAAGGAAAGGACTGAGCTTTATTAGCTGTTTGGTTTTGTTGGGTTTTGGTGGGTTTTTTTCCCTTTCCTCTTTTTTTCTCTTAGGCCTGAACGCTTTAACGAGCGTCCTTTTGACCTAGGAAACTTAGTTTTAATTTTCATCACTTTATCCAGAGAACAATGTGTCCTGGGGGCATCTTTGAGCACAATGTACACTTTCATCATCAAAACAAATGCTAGAAATACCCATCTGCCATGTTATCAGAGCGTATTGGCTCACTGAGCCGGACACCGCTTAGGGGACAAGGGAGGCTTTTACTCTTCTCAAAGTCATGAGTGCTCCCTCTAAGCTCTTTAGCATTAGAGACTCCTGTGGAGATGAGTATTAGAAGCTCCATTTTTTTTTTCTCCTAGTCAGGAATGATGAGAGATGGAGCATTCTTTGGAGATTTCTGCTCCTTCGGGGGAGAAAAGAAGAGCAGATCCTCCTTTAAGTCTTCCCCGTGGGTGCCTTGGAGGGTCCCCGGGCGATGCTGCTTGATGGGAGGGATGGAGAAGCAGGTTGGACTCAAAAATCAAGGACTCATCTCTAAGCTGAAGTTTACCCAGGGTGAGCAAGCATCTTGGCAAGGTTCCACCTCAATTTTCTGACCCAAAAAGGGGGGTAATGACTCTGTCTGACCTATTTTGATGGTAAAGCATTCACCCCTATCGCACCTTCATCTCCGCACTAGCTCCCACCACTATCCTAATATAAGTAATCTGGCTGATGTCTACCAGCTCCATTCAACCCCCATCATCATCCAAGACCTTCCCAATTCCCCCACCAGCATCTGGAGAATCAAAACCTTTCCATGCCACATCGCTTGGCTTTATAGGATTTACCCCCTTTAAGTCCCTTTTCCAAACCCAAGCAGCTTCCCAAGCTCCAGCCTCCTCTCCGTTTCAGGCTGGAATAATTTGGAATAAGTTATAATAATAATAAACATAGTAAAAACAACAACAAATCAAACATGCTTTGTTACTCCCCAGGCACAGGCATTTGTCTTCCAAGCGACAAAGTAATCACATTTTTGGTTTTAATTTATTACGTGCATTACAGTCGGTGCCTTAGGGGCATTATCACAAGTCACAGCCCCAGTGCGCAACGGGAGGAATCGAGCCTCTTAAATCCTCATCTCCTTTAGCTTCTCTCCACCTGCCAACCACTCCAGAGACAAACATCTTTCCTCTGGTTTGAGCTGATTGCAATGGGGTACAAAGCTCCATGGGTGAGAGTTGAGCCCACAGGAAAGAGGAGTTGGAAAACCCACGCTTGAAAGCCAGGCTGTCTTTAATTTCCTAAGGAACTCACATGGAATATTTTTACCTATTAGATTTTACCTTCTCCATTCAAATGGCCTCAAAACATAATGCCCATCATTAGTGTTTATGGGATGCTGACACACGTGCAGAAAACCTTGGGAATGCAGAGAAATACAGAGGGACCTTCCTGCCAGCGGTGCCACCCAGACAAGAGCAGGGACACAGGGGGGTGAGGACAGGCTACAGAGAAGGATGATGAGCAGGATCTTGAGGGAATTTGGGGGGTGGCTCAGCATCTTTCCAGCTGCTGGGGAATTTGGAAGGATGAAAGGGGAAGGGACGAGGCTGCTGGCATGGTACGGCTGCATCTGCCGGCAGCGTCTGCTGCCCACCCTCTCCCTCCATACTGAGCAGGCATCAAAGCTTCCAGGAGCCATCTCCAGGCTCAGGGCACTTTCACAGAGGAGGAAGGGAGGGGGTTTTTTTTCACCCCCCCCCTCTCTTGACCACAGGCTCACAGATGCTGCCAGTATTTTCACACAGTGAGTAGCAGCTTGTGTTTAACCCAGTGAATAAGGAGCACAGCCCTTCGCCTCAGCATCCTGCACCAGAGACACAGCCTCTTTGTATAGTAACAGCACCAGCGTCCCGATGCGTATGCACCCATGGGCTTGTTAGCAAGCATGAAAAGCTCTGTGTCACCTCTACACCAGGCCAGAATAAGCAACGAGCCTTTGCCGGGCTGGGGAAGGGGAAAGAAATGGGACAGGGGCTGAGATTTCCTCCCCCAAGATAACACCGAGAGAAATCGCCGCCGCGAACCAGACTAATCACATTTCCTGCCAAGGAGCACAAGCCTTTTGGCAGGTAAGGGATGGATCTCAGGAGCTGACATGTCTCTCTGCTGTCTACAGCTGATGAAGTGTCAAATGAGATGGAACAGAAAGTGAGACCCATCTGGGGAAGCAGGCTCCGCCAGGCTGATTGATACCAGGAGGAGGAGGAGGAGGAGGAAGGTGAGGTGGCTGAAGCAACTTGAGGTCCTGCTTCTGGTGACTCCCATGCTCAGCAAGGAGATACCAAGGGGCACTTTTGGGCTGGTTGACCCCAAGCATCACAGTCAATCCTCCTCCTCCTCCTCCTCTCCTGCTGTCCACACCGAGCGGGAGCAGCCTTTGTAATTGCCAGCGCAGTCAGCGGTGACAGCACTTATAGTCCTC
>NW_010311775.1:0-219 GCF_000700745.2 Antrostomus carolinensis
TCCTTTGCCCTTCAGGACTTCCTCCCAAGGGGCTTTGCCAAACAGACTCTTGGATAGCCCAAAGTCTGCCCTCTGAAAGTCCAAGGTGGCAGTCCTGCTGACCTCTCTCCTGACTTCCCCAACAACAGAAAACTCGATCATTTCATGATCACTGTGCCCAAGGTGGCCTCCAACCACCACTACAGCCACCAGTCCTTCCCTGTGAGTGAATAACAGATC
>NW_010311775.1:631-82029 GCF_000700745.2 Antrostomus carolinensis
GCATCCCACCACATTTCTGTGATGGCTGCTATATCACAGTTTTCCTGCTGCATTTCCTGGAACAGCAGTTCCTCCTGTTTGTTGCTCATGCTGCATGCATTCATGTAGATGCACTTCAGCTGGGCTGCTGGTTCCCACCACCCTATTAGAGGGAGAAACCCTAATTCCCTCATGCTGATTCTTGGGAGCCTCTGTGGTTCCTGCCTCATCAAAACACCTTATTTCTCTGCTGCCACCTGGATTCCAGTCTATTACATCCTCTGGGACAGCAGACTTAAGGACACCACTATCACTGCACCCCCTCAAACACCCATGCCCTACCCCCAGCCTTGCCTCCATTGAGGCTGGCTTTATCCACTTCCCCTTTCCAATCTAGTTTAAAGATCTGTCAATGAGCCCTGCTCTTGCCCCAGGATCCTTTTCCCCTTCTGAGACAGGTGTATCCCATCTTTTGCCAGTAGCCCTGGTGCTGTGTAAACATCCCCACGGTCAAAGAAACCAAAACTCTGCCTGTGGCACCAACCTCTAAGCCATATGTTAATCAAGGGTATCTTTGTGTTCCTATCAGTAAACCTCCCTGCCACCAGAGGGATTGAGGAAAACACTACCTGTGCTCCCAATCCTGCAACCCGTCTCCCTAGTGACCTGAAGCCCTTCTTAATTGCTTTTGGACTTTTCTCAGTAATATCTCGTCACTACCAGCTTGTATGACCAAAAGTGGGCAGTAGTCTGAGGGCCACACCAGGCCAGGGAGGTTCTTGCTAATATCCCTAACCTGGGCCCCAGGGAGGCAGGAGACTTCTATGTGGGAAGGATCTGGTCTACATACGCGGCCCTCAGTTCCCCTCAGAAGGAATCACCTACCACAACTACCTTACTTTTTTTCTTGGTTGAACTAGTCCTGAGGTAGGAATTAGTAACCCATAGTATCATAAAGAGACCACAATATCAGTGATCAGCTGAATGGCAGCATGTCATTCTTCAAATTAGCTTCTCCCTTTCCTTTGAGAATCATGGGGAAAGCTTGCTCAAGAGGCATTGCTTTTAACAGAAGCAAAATACTGTCAGTAAGTTAGAATTCAGTAAATGCAGGAGCTACTGTCTTCACAACATATTATTAATTAGTTGATGGACATACTGCCTTTATATTGGCCAACTGCTTCTAGTTCCCATTATATACAAAATTATACTCAGCTATTTTTATTTTTTTTATCAGCATAACTAATTTGCATTAAATACATTGTGTAACTTTTACATTTTCAGATGCACATACGTACATAGGTAAGTGCATAGGAAACAGGCAAGAACTGTTAGTGTGTGAGTATGTGTTCACATGTAAAGTACTACTGTAGCCACACATAAACACATAACCGCACAACATAACAAGCAAGATGTAGAGATCTGAAGTAGGAATAGTTTGAAAGTACTACTGTAGCCACACATAATCGCACAACATAACAAACAAGATGTAGAGATCTGAAGTAGGAATAGTTTGTAGTCTTATTGTTAGAATTTATTTTTTATGTAGGGTTTGCTTGCTCTTTAAAAAAAAATAAATAAAAAAATAAAAATTAGATCTCTTCATTGTAGAGACATCTTTCTATCTGTCCCACATAGTGCTTAGTCTGTTTTGGGTTCCGCAAAAATACGATTTGCTGGTTCATTGACAGAGTATTCAAACTGAACCATGCTGAAATACCAATCAAAACTGAAGAAAACGAGTGCTTTCAAACCAAACCAACTATTCATAACCAGAATTGTCATTTTTGAGATCTGTGTACAGAAGACTCTCGACTGAAATTTGCAGAAGACGAGCACTGTGCAAATGAATTCATGCCAGAAATGATAAGCTGCCACTGCCAGTGACCTCTCCAAAAGATAAGATTGAAATGATGTCTGCAGAAATAAACAACATGGCTGAGGGAATAAAATTGGAACAGTCCACACAGGCTATGTAAAGTAAAGGATAGAACCTGTGTTTGTGAATTTAAAAAAAAAAAAAAAAAAAAAAGCTCTTCTAATGTGTAGATTAAAATCTGATATATATTATTGTCAGAGACCCAAATGCAAGGCTTGTAAAATGGCATTTAGAAGTGTTTCCATTCTTTGAAAACAGATATTACAATATCTTCAAACATTCTCAAACCATTGGATAAATAAATGAAACCAGAAAAACAATGTCAATTAATTGAGTTTGTGCAACACAAATATTTTATAAAAACGAGAGGCCAATATAGAGAACAGACCATCCCAAAACACACTCAATACTGCTAGCTAGCCCTGCAGTGCAGTATATAAAAATGAGTCCATTTATCAATGTCACTCCCTGTATTTATGTCATATTTTGTGTTTCTGCAGTACTATATTTCATATCACTAAATGCTCATTCTGACCAAGGGAAACAGGAATGAACATGAAACCAACCCTTGAGACAGACTTACAGAAGATCAGAAATGTGATTTTATAAGTAAGATTTTTTTTCTTAAGTCCTTAGGAGAATTAAACATCCAGATTACTTTAATATGGACCCATTTGAAAAGAAAGGTTTAAATCCAAGGAAAAATACAACTATTTTGTTTAAGCATGTATATTTCCTAGGTTTTGACTCTATGCATGAGGTTGGTCTAAAAAGAGAACACACAGTTCCAGCTGTTCCTTTATGTATTTGGGTTTATTTAAATAAAATATTAATAGTTAAAATATGAAAAATTTGTATAGTAAAGATTCTTTTCTGATTAGCTGTTGAAAAGACATGGAAATCTCTAATTAAGACATTATTTGGGCTTAAGTAAATGTCATTAACTTAGTATAACAATGCTTTAATACTTCTGTAATAGAATCATATAATCATAGAATGGTTTGGGTTTGAAAGTACCTTAAAGATCATCTAGTTCCAACCCCCCTGCTAGATCAAGCCACCCAGGGTCCCATCCAACCCAGCCTTGAATGCCTTCAGGGATGTGGCATCTGCAACTTCTCTGGGTAACCTGTTCCAGTGCCTCACCATTCTCTGGGTGAAAAATTTCCTCCTAATATCTGACCTAAATCTCCCCTCTCTTAGTTTGAAACCATTTTGCCTTGTCCTATCACTATCTGCCCATCTAAAAAGTCGCTCTTCCTCCTGTTTATAAACTCCCTTCAAGTAGTGGAAGGCCACAATAAGGTCTCCCCAGAACCTTCCCTTCTTCAAGCTAAACAAGCCCAGCTCCCTCAACCTTTCTTCATAAGAGAGGTGCTCCAGCTCTCTGATCAACTTTGTGGCTCTCCTCTGGACCCCACTCCAATAGCTCTACATCTTTCTTGTGTTGGGGGCCTCCAGGCCTGGATGTAGTACTCCAGATGGGGACCTCCATCCCCCTGCTGGCCACCCCTCTTTTGATGCAGCCCAGGGTGCAGTTGGCCTTCTGGGTTGCAATCACTCACTGCTAGCTTATGTCAAGCTTCCCATCCACCAGGACTCCCGAGTCCTTCTCAGCAGGGCTGTTCTCAATGAATTCTTCTCCCAGTGTGTACACATACCTGGGTTTGCCCCTGTGAGGAACTGCACTATGGACTTGTCTCAAAGTGTACAACCTTGCACTTGGCCTTGTTGAACCTCATTAAGTTCTCATGGGTCCACTTTTCAAGCCTGTCCAGGTCCCTCTGGATAACATTCCTTCCATCTAATGTATCAACTGCACCACTCAGCTTGGTGTCATCAGCAAACTTGCTGAAGGTGCACTCAATCCCATTATTCAGGTTATTGATAAAGACGTTGAAGAGCACTAGTCCCATGACTGACCCCTGGGGCACACCGCTCGTCACTGGCCTCCACCTGGACATAGAGCCATTCACCACAACCCTCTGTCTGCAACCAAGTCCTGTGACATGATATCAGAGAAGAATTGTGGGCCAAAATGTTTCAACCAGTGGAATAATGTGTTGTAAGGAAAATAAAACTAAAATCGTTATAAAGTTCTCCTAATTCTGTTCTCTTATTATTCTCATAAATTTTGTTGCGACAACACATGGAAGACCCATTAAAGATGATGTCCTGATATATAATATCTTTAAGAAAGACAATTAACTTATAGTAAGAGCAGCATATGATGCAACTTTAATACATCATTGGCTTTTTTGTTTAACATGAGTGAAGCCTGCCTCCAGGATCCAATTCATGTTATATTTGACTTCCATTACTTCACTAGGATTTGCACATCCTTAGCTTTTGCTCTTAACCGCCATCCGTGATTCTTAAGAATATTACGTTCTCCTTTATGCAGTACGAAACTCCTGCTTACGTACAAATGCATTTTATTTGTAGCTGAAATTCTTCATGAGGAAAATACAAAGCATGCTGTCTCTGGAATATTTTAAACATTAGAAAATTTGATCTTCCCAATTACTGCTTTCCACTGGGTGTGGAAAAGATTTTTTTTTTCACCTCTTTTTTCCAAGACCTTTTAGCAATTTTATAATTTTCTCAACACAAGTCATGTTCACATGTGTACAAGATAGAGCCACACTTTCTTTTGGCTGGTGGCAGTCTTGCACTTTGTCTTCAGGGTGACAGTTTTTGCTATATAAAGTGTCTGACACATCTACTGTGTATTCAGAAGTTTTGCTCAATATATTATTAAAATAGTAATAAAAAGATATTCATCTAGCCATTGTACTACTGTCAACAAAATCCATCACAACTTTTTTTCTTAGAGTGTGATGCTTTGATTTACATATAATAAACAGTTTGAAATATAATTGATAACCATAAATAAAATTCGGGAATAAAATCAATGCCCTGATTAACTTACAAGCAGAATGGACCATTTTGACTGAAGAACTTTTTGAGCATACGCAGGGACAGAAAGATTGTTTGTGTCTCCCTATCTTTTATCTCCTGTTCTCCCTTCCTTGCCCCTCAAACCTTCATAGGTCTTCATGGTAGTTCCTTAAAGCATCAGACAAAGTGAGAAACAGGAATGGGCAGGTTTCATCACTGACGCTAAAGGTGAGATTTTCAGAAGCACTCAACCTTGATTATTCTCTGCTCTCATGGATGTCAGTGGTAAAACGAGGTCAGTGGAGTAATTATTTCACAGCTGAATGCCCATAGTAGATGAGAGTTGACTTTTTTCTTTTTTTTTCTTTTTTTTTTTTCTTTTTTTTTTTTTTTTTAATTTAAGCTCTCTGGAATTCTTACAGTTTGAAATCTGTCCATTTTTATGCCTCTGAACCATGCAGTCCCAGGGGGGCAGTTATCTATAAAATGTGCAAGGTCATCCACATGGAGATTCTTCTCCATTCTTGCTGCTTTATTTTTTTTTTGTGAGTGTCTCTGAGGAAAAAGATATTATAAGCCACTGTAATTCACAGTGCTATTCACAAAGCAACACTGAAAGACAAAAGAGAAACTAAAGAACTGTAACCTTGAAAGTGCATTTCACATTTCAAGCAAAAAATGTACCTCTTCTGTGGATAAAATGTTAACAGATGCAGAGAAAAAACCAAACACATTTTTCACCCAAATGCACATATTTGACAAAAGAAAAATTAAACATGTGCAGTGCATCATAGCAGAAAGGAAAGGGAAGGTCAAAGGGCAATTGGCTTGAATGGTAACCTTGCTTGCTGAATTTCACTTTCCAGACCAACAGATAATAAATCACACATCATGATCAAACAAATGAAAATGAACAACCTCATAAAATGAATGCTTTAAGAGGAAAGGAGCTCAAATGGGCTGAACTACAGGACTGACCCACTCAAAATGTTTAACCTTCACAAGATCTGGTATCCTTTCCACTGCCATAAAGCCCAATCATTTTTATTAACATATAATAAGCTAGTAATGCTTGTCACCCTGGTAACTACAGAAATATTTAAGAACTAAAGAAAAGGAACTATAATATGCTGTTTGTTCATTTCTTTTTCATATTGATTTTAGTATTTTATACTGGAGTGAATAATGGAAGAATACTCCCTCTGTAGAATTGTCCAAAGTACAGTTTTATATGAGTCACTGCATTAGGACCCAAGAAGTTATTTTCCCACTGATCTCTGTTTTTATGCCTTTGTGCAAGTTATTTGTTCCTTTTTTTCGCTATATAATTACGATAGTAACAGCCACATATAAAAAAAAGATTGCTTTACCGTATCAAGACTTAATTGTTAATAGTGAACACCTACTGTGGAGAGGTGTAGTTTGTAAGACTCAGATAAGTGTCATAAAGTTAAATGGTGTATAGCTCCTGTTCTGCAGAGATAGACATTTAATTCTAAGGCTTTCAGTTAATTAATTCTCAAATTATTTGCTTTAAAAATTAAAATCAGTGAAAATTTGAACAATTTTCTTTTTTTCAGAGGGAGTGTGCCTCCCTCATGAAGAATAGAAACTTGTTAATGAGATAAAAATGTTGAACCATCAGACTGGTTGATAAGTATTGTATTATTTTTCAAAACTAATGTTACACCTACATCATTGGACATTCCTACTTGGTGCAAGGAGTCCAGTCTTCATACTATCTTGGAATGTGTATTCCTTTCTGAATTAACTCTACCATATCTCTTGGCAGCTCTATCTAGGCACTTACAGAAGAATTTGTGCCAGTGTCCTCTCTACCATGCACAAAGGAAAGCCACTCCAGATTTGGTTCTGTTGTCCAGGTATCTCAGGTTACCCCAGTAGGCCTTGAGACCTTACATTCACCTTCAAATTCTTTCACTGAAAGGATTTTTAAGCATTGGAACAGGATGGGCAGGGAAGTAGTTGAATCACGATTCCTGGAGGTATTTAAAAGACATGAAGACATGGCTCTTAAGGACATGGTTTAATAGTGGACTTTTCATGTTAGGTTAACAGTTGGACCCAATGATTTAAAGGGTATTTTCTAATCTAAAGGAGTTCATGATTCTATGATTCATGTTTTTATCCCATGTGCCATCATTCACATGGTCCACTTTCAACATTATTTGACAAAAATGTACCTATGACAAGCATCAAGCAATCTTCTAATTAGTATTTCAAAATGGGAAGAAATTGAATAGTCACAAAGGAATGAAACTCAAATCTGAGAGGGAACATGTGTTCACTGGATAGCCAGTATATATCGTGATTATATGATTATGTACTCATCACAGAATCACAGAATGTTAGGGATTGGAAGGGACCTTGAAAGATCATCTAGTCCAATCCCCCTGCTGGAGCAGGAACTTAAATGAGCTGGTTCCTGCTCATGGAACATACTCATGGCTGATTCTCTTTTCCACTATCAGGATGCATTCCTCCTCTCCTGAAAGGCATAACAGATATATGATTAATTCATCCCATAGAAAGGACAGGCTATGTCTCTCTCTTTCCAGCTTCTGCTAAACCTTCCTCATCTCACAATCCAGGTTATCAGGTGCAGAAAAAGAATACTCATTGTCATTTCATGTTTTCCTAGGTTCATGAGTGCTTGCCAACAGTTGATATGTTCATATCTATTCATATCATCAACAAGTGTTTATGGAATACAATCTACTAAGGAATGGGACAGATCTAGGCATCTGTATACACAGCTGTAAAATACAGACTTGGAATGCAGCAATGCCCAGAGTCTGGATCCATGCCAACAAATGCAATTTCAGACTCCAGCAATGACTTCTAAGTGACATCCTTACCTTTATGGAAAACATGAATGAGAAAGATCTGTTCTTAGGCTGTTCCAGTGTAAGTCCCAGAAACTTGCAAGCTCCAGAAGAATTGGTGATGATATAAACTGTCTGACACCTGGAAGCCTTTTCTGTTTAAGATTCAACTTGACTGAATATGTAACAGAAGAGCAGTATTTCCTGGTCCAGCTAAAGAAGCTTCCATGCACAAAGCCCCTAATACTCAAAAAATTGTTCTTGCAATCCTTCTGTGAATTCAAAGGTTTTCCTCTCTCCAGGCTGAGACTTTGTAGAAGGTAACCTCATTGCAATTCCACGGAATTGTTATGATGTGTAGCAGTGTAAGAGAAAGGACAATGTGTACCTTTGCTTATGCAATTAATGTATTCTGGTGATTTTTGTGAGAAATATAACTTATTTTAGGCACTTTGAGAGCTTTTGTTTTAAAAAGGAAAGACATAAATATGTAGAGGTTTCTGAAGCCCTTGACACTTCACATCTACAGGAGTTTCATAGAATCATAGAATAGTTTGGGTTGGAAGGGACCTTAAAGATCATCTAGTTCCAACCCCCCTGCCATCAGCAGGGACACCTTCCACTAGACCACATTGCTCAAAGCAACCTTTTCTTAAAAGACTATATTTAAGAGAGGTATTTTTATAAGCACGTCAGACCTCAAGACTTGGGACATCATACTTCCTTGTTGGAATCTGCCTCACAGGAGCTAGGTCTGGTGGAAAGAGGAAGATTTAAATGTTGTGTCATGGGAATGGAAAGGGGCTATGTTCACTGGTGAATGAAGAACCAGTTATTATAGTTGTGTAGGCTGGATGTTAAAAGTGCATGTAAGCAGATGATTTTCTGAACCTTTCTCCCATCCTGTGAGTCAGGGTCACTGCCTGTGCAGAAAGGTCTATATCCACATACAGTCATCCCATATGAAAAAGCTCTTCCCAGTCATTGCCTTCCAGCTTGTGGAATAGTGATATTGAATCAGATCCAGAATTAACTCCATCTTGCAATGAGACAACCAGAATACTTGACTATGTCATAGCAGGAAAACAGAAGCCAGCTGAAATTCCAGAAATCCTAAATATCCATGGATAGGGAAGGACTGGCAGTGTAGGCACCATTAGCCACAGTGTAAACGGACAGTTTATCACAGTACTTTTGCTAGGAGAAAGAGGAGGCTGTTCTACCTCAATGGAAGACAGTCTGATCAAGAATACAGCCATCATAGACTTGGTTGTTGTTCCTAGTCCTGTCTTAGAAGTTAAATAATGTAGACAGACTCTGTCTTTTAGCTGGATCTTAAATTGGCACTGAAGAATTCAAACTGTGTGAGTATTTTTAAAACTTCAGAAATAACAATAAGAATGTAGATCATCTGAATAATGAGCCTGAATGCCTGCATGCAACCTAAATTGACTAACTGCCCCTGGACTGATTCCTATTTGACCAACTAGGAGTGGCAGCCCTCCATAGCTCTGTCATGACTGTCTGGTCTACAGGCATGAGGGTCCTGAAGGTGGTTTTCTGACATTACGGAATAAACCCTGGTAACTGGGTCTTCTCCCAGGTCTGGAGAATATCAGTGAACATGCTTGTGTTTCAGCAGAACCTGTTAACATGGTTACAAGGCAGACAGGGCTGAAGAGGTGTAATGGGATGGATCTCAACCCATTACTACAATCCTCCTGATAGAACATATTCTCAACAACCATGAAGCATTAACCAGAATGACTACTTGTTTTTATACATTCTGAGTGGAAAAATAAAGTAATTAAAAAGCTCAAAGGACAGAGCATAATGGTAGTATAAAAAATAAATAGAGAAGATTTAGTAGCATAAAAAATAAATAGAGAAGATTTAAACAGCAGTTCATTCTTTTTGAAGCAAGTATGTGCCACAAAAAAAGTCAAACTCAGCAGATAATTTTATATCTCTCAATAGCTAGCCCTGAAACACTTGATGTGTTTAATAGTTTCCAGTCAACTCAAGCAGATAAAGCTAAACTGCAAAAGCATGTTACAGAAATTAGAACATTACTGCACTCCATTAGAAAATGAAATGCACACAAGAGAAACATTTTTTATCAGAGAACACAGAAGGAAGGTGATATCAAAGTGTTTGTGACTGATCTAAAGCTGAAGAGCAACAAGGGAATGGGGAGAGGGAAGGAGAGAGGAAAGGAGACAGCTTGAGTGGCTGATAAGAGATGGAATCACATCAAAGATGAGAGGAGGGAGTGAAACTCAAGAGAAACTAAAAACTGACAGTGAAAGATACTCAAAGCTGACAATCTGC
The DNA here is from genome assembly GCF_000700745.2 of Antrostomus carolinensis. NCBI lineage: Eukaryota > Metazoa > Chordata > Aves > Caprimulgiformes > Caprimulgidae > Antrostomus > Antrostomus carolinensis. The sequence continues at coordinate 10,568 of NW_010311775.1, forward strand.
TAGATCTTATTAGACAAGGAAATCATCAAGTCTAGGCTGGAGTTTTGCTATTTACAATAAATACTTGAAAAATATTAAAGATTATAAGGTTTTTGCAGCATACTCAAATGAAGAAAACATTTAATATGAATTTATTTACTCACCTTCACTTTTTATTTCCTGAAATTAGACATCTTTTTTTCTATTTAAATATTTTTCTATGGTTGTTCAGAGACATAAGTGAGGATATTTACTTTTTCTTATTTTGGAATAAAACTTATTTTCCTTAGAGCAAAAATGGAAGATAAGAAAAAAAGCACTGAAGAAGTAGTTCTATTTAATCTGTGTTTTCTTTTCTTTTCTTTTCTTTTTTTTTTTTTAATTAAAACTATATTATCTTACATAAGGGAAGAGTTTGTATTTCTTAATCTCATTAAAACTCAATGGGAACTCGTATTTTAAATGAAAATTGGGCAGATTTGCAAACCTGTTCTTGCATCAAAATAAATATTTACTGGACTTTTCAAGAAAAATTACAACAAATTCTCATTATATTAATGACAGTTAACTATTTAGATAATTTGGAATAAGATATAAGGCAAAACTGTGTGTAACATTACTTAAATATGGGTAAGAAACTGATGTAAATACTTTTGAAAATATTATATAGAAAATTCCACACTACTGTACTAGACTCAAGAAAGGAAACTCAGGTATTTTTGAAACCCCATGTTACAGTATAAAGCTAGTTAGAACCTGGGAAAATATGTAATACAGAAGAAATTTCATAAATGTTTGCAAGAAGCCAGTCGACACTCCTCTATTAAATAGCTTGGCTGAGGCATCCATGGATGGGTTACCTGAGAACTTTTACAGAGGATAACTTCAGATTCTTACCGGACGTCTGTAATTAGTTAAGATAGTCTCTTTATTTGTATTGTTTTATTTTTCCATATAATATTGTCATTGTTCTCTATTTCATATCTGAACACATTCATTCACTTGAATATCAAAGCTGAGACGAATGGGTAAGTTAATGTTTTGAGAACTCCAAACAAGCGCATGCATATGTGAGGTAGGTACTAGGTACTTGCCTAACTTGATTTCATAGCACTGAGATTTTTATGCACATGACCTATAGAGGGAAGCTGGACAATTCAGTACTTGACTGGTGAAAATGTAATTATTCCAATCCCTAACATTCTGTGATTCTGTGACTGTGAGACTTCTAAATCTTCAGAATAGCTTACACACTTCTGAACATAATAGATACCTGACACAGGATTTAGATATGTAAGTTCACCTGTGAATCTATTTTCAGGACAGTATCAAGAAAATAATCAATCAGAGAGTAAAATGGGAAAGAAACAGTTACTAATTTTGTTGTTTTCAGCATCTCCAGGACCTATTCATTTTGAGTTTGCTGCCATTCTTACCTAGGCCTTAGTTCTTAAACAGTGTCAAACATACAGTCACATAGTCATACAGCAAACGTATCTACCTCAAACTACATTCTGGGTCCTAGACCATGAAGCAAGCCTTTAAGATGAAAAACAGGGGTATAGGTCAGAAATATCATATGCCTGGAACTTCTTAATCCTCAGTTGTGTGCATTTTTGCTCATGGATTGGCCTTTAAACTCATGCAATGTGAGTGGAGACTGGAAGTTTGAGTTGGAGATATATAATAGAAGTATTTAAATGCTAAATTTATAAGTCCCTTTACTGTGTAGGACTACAGGATAAGAAAGGAATGGAAGATGTGATTTGATGAGGGAAGTTAAACCACAGAACAAACTGATAAATACTGTCTGTGAAAATTTAAAAGGTCTCAGCACTGTTGAATACCCTGTTGAATACCCTGTAACTTCTGTATTTTCTACGAGTCATTATATCAGAGCCAGTGCATACTCATTGCATGGATTTCTCTTCGCTACTATGGCTATAAACTACAAGAACTGTTTTCCAGTAGAATGTGAATGATAAAGTTATTTCTCACAAACTAAAAAGGTCTAAAAGTATACAGTGAGAAGAAGTGACAAGTATAGTTCAGTAAACAATCTGTATATAAGAATTTCTTTATAATACTCATGAATTCATTGTACCTCATTTACATTTAGTTTCAAGATTGATTCAATCACAGTCACAAAGCACAGTGGAGAAGTCATATAATTCATGCACAATAATAGGAAAGGATATACCGTTTGCAGGAGCAGAAGGAACAGGCTTATTGTAGAGGAAAATTAATTTGCTCATGCAAAGGTATGATCTTTTTTCTTCATTTAAATTACAAATTCTTTTTTGTATATAGTTATGTGCATCAGATTTTTCTTCCAATCAAATGGTGAATGTCTTAACGTAGTTCTGTGTCTTCAATAGAATATAAAGGAAAATAAAATAAAATAATTAATAGATTTTTCAGTTATTTCAGATAAATCTCTTTCTCTTACTATAAGTTCTGTTATTCTGGCTGCATTTCTTTCATCTGAGAACAAGGTAAACTGCTATCTGTGACAGTTGCAAATCCCTATAAAAGCAAGGAATGCAATCAAAACAGTGTGACTGATAGTGAAAGTAAGCAAAAAGCATTTGAAATTGATTTTAAATACAGATACACAGAAACTTTAGTAAAGGATACCCATTCAGAAATGTCACCAACATTGACATCATCATGTAGCTTAAACTTCAGATATACTGTGACAGTTCTTTCAGTCAGCATGGCTAGAAAACTCACATTCTCTAGGAAACATACTCAGTGTGAGGCTCACAGAGGAGGAAAGTCTGTCTTTAGTTTTTCATGAACCTACATTTAGATGTTAGATCTATTACAAATTGATTTAATGCATGTTGCTGGAACATGTAATGAAAATTGTTTTAAAGAATCTCACACTGGATTAAAATTGTTCATATATTCTAAAAAAGTCTTGACAAGTATACTTCATATTATTAAACTTCATGCTGAGTAAGATACTGTCTGTTGTCTTTCACAGTAAACGCCACACTACATCGCATATAAGTGGGCAGAAAAAAAAAAATAAGATAACTTTGAGCATCACTCTAGTCTTTCTATATACAGTCCCCACTGCTCTGGCTAGCATTTCTTATCATAAACAACAGAATATTTGGTAGGATTCAAGGAAAAAATAAATTTATCTGTGGAGTAACATACTTTCTTTTCTTCCTGCATGGCAAGAAATGTTATCCCAAGTTCTAGATTATTGCAATTTTCTTCACCTTAAATTTATTGGCAGAGTGCATCTGAAATATCTCACATTGTAAGATTTGTCTTAATTTTCTCATTTTCAAATTCTTTTCTCATGAGCCTAAAACTATGGAAAGAATATAATTATATCTTCACTGAAACTTGAAGTAGCAATCTAATATGCGTAATTACAATCACAAGCGTCAATACATACAGTTTTCTTAGTCATCCTTTTGTGAACACCTCACAGTTTTAAAGACAAGAAAAGCCAACAAGAAAGAAAGATTCATTCCATTGATCAGTTTGTATATTAGAACAAATTTCATTTGAATTTAGTCGTAGAACCATTAATAATTTATCATGTATCTCATAGTGATTAGAACTTTTTATAGTTTAGGAAGGAGATTCCAGACAATGCTATTTGAGAAACATTTGTATCTGGTGTTAAGTATGCTTAATGTACACTATTCATACCAGATTTAAATAAAGAAGTCTGTGGAATGTCTATGATTTTTGTTTTTTGTTTTTTTTTTTAATTAATTCAAGCAGGTAAAATAATAGTGTCACCCAAAATGGAAAAAGAAAACAAAGACCAACAAAACTTGCTTGAGTCTGGGCATCTTCATAGAATCATAAAACCATAGAACCATAGAATGGTTTGGGTTGGAAGGGACATTTAAAGGTCATCTAATCCAACTGCCCTGTAGTGAGCAGGGACACCTTCAACTAGATCAGGTTGCTCAGAGCCCCATCAAACCTGACTTTGAATGTTTCCAGGGATGGGGCTTCTACCACCTCACTGAGCAATCTGTTCCAGTGTTTCACCCCCCTCATTGTAAAAAATTTATTCCTTACATCTAGTCTAAATCTAACGTCTTTTAGTTTAAAACCACTAACCCTTGTCCTATCACTTCAGGCCCTGCTAAAAATTTTGTCGCCATCTTTCTTGCAGACCACCTTTAAGTACTGAAAGGCCGCAATAAGGTCTCCCCGGAGCCTTCTCTTCTCCAGGTTCAACAGCCCCAACTCTCTCAGCCTGCCCTCATAGGAGAGGTGCTCCATCCCTCTGATCTTATTTGTGGTCCTCCTCTGGAACCATTCCAACAGGTCTATGTCTTTCTTGTACTGAGGACTCTGAGATTATTCCACTTATTCAATCATGTCATCATGAGACATTTAATATGAGTTCCTTTAGCACCTTGTCCTGGTTTCTAGCTGGAGCAGAGCTGGGTTACTTTTTAGTACCTAGAACAGTGCTGCATTTTGCTTTCATCCCGGGATTTGTTATGAGACAAACACTGATAACACACCAGTGTTTGCATTTCTGTCGCTGGAAGTGTAGGACTTAATGTTTTTTTCATCTACAAACACAAGATCTGAGGGGGTGAGGAATATTTAAATTAATAAGCTAAATTGGTGTTTAGATATGCCAATGGCCTACTCTATATCATATCATATCATATCATATCATATCATATCATATCATATCATATCATATCATATCATATCATATCATATCATATCATATCATAGTCAGTATATTAATGAGGGTCTCTTTCTCTCTTGCTCTCTCTGAATTTGGCTTGAGCTCTTGCTCTTCCAGGATTGTGGTTTTGGTTCAGGATTGTTGCGCCTCTGGGATCATTATCTGGGAACGGGCTGAGCTTGGTCAGCGGGTGGTGAGTGGTTGCACTGCGTATCACTCATTTGCATATTTTGTTACTGTTATCATTATCACTATTATTTTAATGTTAGTATTATTTTAAGTTTTCTTTTATTTCTATCATTAAATTGTTCTTATCTCAACCTACAAACCTCCTTACCCTTGCCCCCCAATCCTCTCCCCTATACCCTGGGGGTGGGGGAGAAGTGGGTGAATGGCTGTGTTGGCTGCTGGCCAAGGGCTAGCCCAGTGAAACTATCACACACCTCCTTTTGATTCCTCAGTGTTATAATTTTAATCACCAATACTATTTTCTTAAAAGATGTAATTTTAATCGATGAGTGTGGATATTGGGGGAGAGGGTGTCTTGTGTTTGAATTATTAATAATTAGCAACCAAACAAAAAAGATAATCAAGAATACAGCAGAAAATTTAAATAATTATATAGGAATAAGCTCTTTTTTTTTTTTTTTTTTTTTTTTACAGAGTAAAGCAATATATTTTTTCTGTAAAATTGTTGAAAAAAATAACTGAATAACAAATTTCATGAAGCTGAATGAGACTGTTTTTTCAGATTCTGTTGTTCACAAAGCAGTGTGAGATTTTCTAGGAATTTGTGGTGTAAACACTCTCACCATCTTCACATTTCAGATAATATTTTAATGTTCCGTAATTGAAAGGCACCACTTCATAGTTTATACAAATCAATTGTTTTTTATTAATACTGATTTAGCAAATGAAATGTTTGTGTTGAAAGGTCCAAACACAGAATAGCTGTGGAGTATAATTCAGATTTGTATCAGTCGGTGCAATCATCACACTGACGAAGAACTTTCAGAAAAAGGGATCTTTATCAGAAAGTAGTATAAAATGATCCAGTAACTGGGAGCTGGAGCACGATGATTTCCAACATAAAGATGTACTTTTTAGAAATGTTACTAGAACAATCATTTACTGAAACTGTTATAGGAATAATTAGTGCAGGTGTGTCTGTATAGTCAGAGATGTAACATGTGCTAGAGCACGTTACAGAAAAACACATGACCAGAAAGATGACTCAGAAACCATGTCCTGCTAACAATAAAAAGCTGAGATCTAATTCTTAGGTAGCTGTTATTAATTATTGTCAGTTTTGCGAGTGCCCTGCTGTCACAGTTGTAGAGCCAGTCTTTATATTACTCTTTTGGACTTTTTAGAAAACAGAGAAAAAAAACCTAATTTAAAATGGAGAAATGGAATCTGGAAAATGAATATATATATATATAAAATACTGTAGACAAAGTAAAAACAATGCAGACAGAATCATTCTAAGTCATCTGTGTATGGATACAAGAATACATGAGACTTAGAAGTGGTATAAGAATCTAAGTGGATAATAAATATGAAAGGCAGCAAATGGTGTTGCCAAAATAAGTTATCAGTTATCAGGCTGTTTGTGTACCTCTGTGCATGAGAGGCAGATAGGCACCAAGAGAATATGACTAGCATATTTTAAAATTTCCATCTACTGAAATATGACAACATGAGAAGGAATTGTATATCAGGAACATTTGTCTCCCTGTATTTCCTATGTATTTTAGCAAGATGCAGGACTCTAGAAGACTCTAGGAGGATAGGGAGTAAGACGTAGGAAGGCTTTATGTCTCTTTAAATACATTCTCCCATCCCGTATATTAGTCAGGGATATGCTTGGCTGGAAGCATAGCACAACAAATATAGCTGTTCTAAGTAACTCTGAGATGTGCAACAGTCTGTAAACAGCACAAGAAAGAACACCATACAAGAAAGCAGATCCCAGTGCCTCAAATTGTTTTATGGAAGGTACCAACTCCCAAAACAATCTGTAGTCCTGTGGCCAGATTGTAGCTTAAAAGTACAATTTCCTGACATACCAGTGGCCTCTTCCTTCATGTGTTATTTGTACCTTTGAGGGTCATAGTGAATGAATGCATTGAAAGTTTACAATATTGCTCATAAGGCTTTATAATCAATTAAGATGTTGCCATTGCTATTGTAAAATGGCCAGCTGTCTGAGTTGCTGTTGCAAGATAATATCTGAGACTGCTTTTCATTTTAGACCTAGAAAAGCATCTTTTTTTTTCCTGAGATTTTTTATTCTTTGACAGAAGATATAGTTTAATCAAAGACATGAAAACATATTAAAAATAAAAATATTGTTGCTGCACAGATGTTTCTCTCTTTGCATATTATGCAAGGCAAGAATACTTAGTTTATCTGTAATATCATGTACATAACTATGTTTTTAAATATTTCAAGATTAAGGTCAAACTGGCAGTGGATGTAAGCAGTAAAGACATACAGGATCTTAATATACAATGATGGTAAAAAAAAAAAAAGTCAAAGCTGCATCTACATTGTGAAGAACAATGAAATAAAGTTAGGGTATAAAAGTAAATTGTTTTGGCACTAGAAAAGTATGGAAGATTGATCTGTTGATTAAGCTGAGGAAACCACTGAAGCAGTAATTTTTCCATTATAGAGAATAGAAAAGAATAATATATGCTTCATTGAGCAGTTTAGACCCTGGTTAAATTTTAAAGTCATTTATTGCTTCTCAAAACCAGACGAATGTTCACCCTGTCAAGAACATCATTTAAGTGAAAAGTACTCAAGGACTTGTGAGTCATACTTTTCTCACCAATGTTGATATCTCTCAGCAGTTAAGACACTTTTGTGGACTTTCCCCTCTATAAAAACTGATGGATTATAAATATTGGATCAAGTTCAGCTCCAGTATAAATATGGAGCAGTATCAGAACATGAATGAAAACCTTTATTTGTATGTCAAATAATATTTTAACTGATGTAAGCAATTGATAAATTAATAATTGATAATGATATACATGATATAATAATTGGTTAAATAGAAACTCATAATATACTCAGTTCTATTCCATGTGATCCTTAAAACAGCTCTTTAAATGTAAAATAATTGTTTAATTCAATTTTTTCTGGAACTGTCACAAGATAAAAAAATCACATTAATAAACATTATTTTAAAAACATTGAGCTGGTTACTGAAAAGACTTGATCCGTATGATACTCTGAGAAGCAAAATATATTTGTTTCAAACATATCCACAACAGTGTAAATCTAGAAAAGCTTATATACATTTCTGGATATCCACTATTATTCTGAAGAATAAATGTCTTTAATAGCTGGTACACATACAGTAGTAAGGAATTTAGCATTTGCAAATATCCAGACACAGTATTGTATAGAAACTAAAATAACATTTAGCAGGAAAGTACTTAGAACAGCAGGCTCAAAAAAACCCAACCCTTCTTTTCTGATCCAATATTAGATTTCATTACAGCTTCTAATAGCACCTACATGACATAATTGTTGTTTGCCACATTATTTTTCTTTGTTTTAATTTGTGTCTTTTTTTTAGCACATCAAATGTTTTTTTTTATATAAAAAGTAAACAATTACAGCCTGAACTACAAAAAACCATGACGGGTATACAAGCAGAGTGATAATAAAGTGTAGCAAGAGAAATATTTCATAAGATAAATTTAGTGATACTATTACAAAAACAGGGAGCTACTATGAAAATGAGTAAAATAGAGAAAGCATACTAGGAACATGCATAGGAGGCAATATTATGCAGGTTTTATCTGGGACTCCTGTAAACAAACAGCACCTCAAATTAAGAAACTAGATTATGTGTTCTCCAATCTTCAAAAATGTAAAGAGATGTTAACAAGATGTTATACTTACTAACATGAAACTAGAATTATCAGATAATCCAGTCACTTTGTCCTGGTTTTGCTAGGATAGAGTTAATTTTCTTCTTAGTAGTTAGAATAGCTGTGTTTTAGTTTCAGTGTAGACTTGTTATGAGAAGAACATTGATAAAAGTACTGGTGTTATTAGTTGCTGCTGGAGCTCAAGGCCATGGTGTTTGGTTGGTTCACAGCTGCATTAGGACTGGGAGGGAGAAGTGTAGTAAATAGCAAAACCCAAAACCTGCATTTGGATGTACCAATAAAATATTCCATATCATATCACGTCACCTCATGTCAGTATATTAACCAGAGTTGATGGGAAGACAGGGGTATTCTCTTAGGGATCACTCAGTCTCGCTTTTCCTGGATTTTGGTTTCAGGATTGTCTCAGCTCTGGGATCGCTGGCTGGCACAGGCTGGGCATTGGTCAGTGGGTGGTAAGCAATTGCACTGTGCACTCATTTGTATATTCTATTATCACTGTTGTTATCATTATCATTTTCTTTTAATTATTAAATAGTTTTTATCTCAACCTTTGAGTCTCCTTGCCCTTTTCCTTCCAATTCTCTCCCCTACTCCCCAGGCGAGGTGGGGGGGAAGGTGAGAGAGCAGGCTGTGTTTGGCTGCAAGGTGCAAGCCAAAAGGGTGAATCCATTCAAACGACCACACACTTAAAGAGTGAAAGGGGGAAGGAGGAAGAGGAAGGAGGATAAGGAGAACAAGGGAGGAATGTGAAAGGAGAGAAACGTTAAAACAGTGTCTACAGAATCTTTCTTCCAGTTGTGATTTTTAAAGAGATTTAAGGTCCATGTGTTACTGCAGATGCAGGATAAAATTCTTTTATTATATTAAGTAAGCCTAATTTCTGAGTGCAAAAGGAGTGAAAAAAAGGATCTGGATGATTTTGAAAAACTTCTAGTACAGATAAAAAATACCACAGGAATCAAAAGACTAATTTCCATCAACGCTTCTGCATCAATCCTTTTTGACTTGTTAAAGGAGAAGGAGATATTTGATGGTAAGTAGGTTTCCAAATCTTATGTACTTCTTATTTTACTGTCAACAGGGGAAAAAATTGTGTATTTTTATGTTGTATATCCCAAAGTTAATTTTGTATCTACTTCATAGTAGAATTCAAATAGCAAGCAAGTAGAATAAGAGGCTTGGGAGCCAAGTACTGGTGAGGCTGTTAGCCTGGGTTGGATAATGAAGAGACCAACAGGTCTGAGAGTTGGCTACTGGAGGGATCAGAGGGTCCAAGACGATTCCTGAAGAGACTGTGGGGTCTGGAGGACAGTTACTGATAAGACCATAGGTGGGGACCAGCTGCCAGAGAGACCCATTTGCATGTGTGTGTTTGGAGGCAACTGGGTAGACTGTGTAAGGCCACTTACTGAAAGGGACCCATGGTTTGTGTGTAGGTCTGAGTAACAAGAAAAAGAATGGGGCTATGATCTTGGTGGTTGGTATGTCCAGGTGTCAGCAACTGGAGATGCTGTTTCTCAGCTGCTGGAGAGATCCACACTCTACATCTTTTCAATGAATGGGCTTTCATCCTGATCAACCGGAAAGGAACACGATGAGGCTGTTGGTGGTTTTCATGTTTGTGTGAGTGATGTATCTTCTGTCAGTGCTCACCTGTACGGCTGACCACATGTAGATGTGTATATATACTATGTTCATGCTCAGCTTTGCAACTGGCTGTCCCTGAAACATGGTGCTGTAGTAGCCTCAATGACGTTGAGCTATCAGATTCAGCAAATCCCAATGTAGTCCTTTCTTTCAAATGAGTTAATTAGGCCTCTTTCCTAAGGCCCTATAGTCACTGCCTGTAGCATAACCTCAGTTTGTAAACTACATAAATTATTGCCTGTTCTATGTTGTTATATTTAGTTTTTAATATATAGATCTAAGTTTTGGAATGAGAAATATCTTTTTGTCATTAGTGACTTCTACCTTTAAAAATTCAAATCACTACAGATAAAGAATCGTATCCAATGTCTACTTATTAATCAGCTAATATAGATTTTCTACTCCTGTCCTTTAATAACCTTAATATATTCAAACAGTGTTTCCATGTGGTAAGTTTATGCAGGAAGTTGTAATTTATTAAGCTCACAAATATAGTCCCTGGAAAAGTGGTTTGGCTTTGTCTTGGTGGTTAGGAGTCTATGTGCAACATCCCTCTGCAATAGGAATGCAAACCTGACAAACTTCAGCTGTTGTTCAGCTGCACAACAGAACTATTCACACCTCATCTCCATTTATTTTATTTTGAGTGTCCAAATATAATGGACAGGTTTTTTTCATTGTTTTCCATGCATTTGAATTTTCTGCAGATCTGAACCTTGACTCTAGAACAGGGAAAGTGAAACATGCTTAATCTATGCATATTCTGGTCTTTTAAAAATAGTGCATTTTATCAATATGTTAATAAGCATTGCATAATATAGATGGTGATTTTAAAATACTATAGTTGTATAAAGTGTCATTCAAATATAACAGATAATAGCGTACAATATTGTGGGGATGCAGTCACTGCTATTTAGTGCTTTGTTAAACAGATGCAAGCTTATGCATAGATCATGATAAAGATCAAGGAAAATACTCAGATAATTTTTTAAAAATATAAACCACTCAGATTTTAATCACAGTGATCATTTATTTGACCATTTAAGTGTAAGGAGAACATGCTTAATTAAACCAAAGCACAAGTGGGGATGTAGGTAGTTAGGTAAAAAGCACCTAGCAGTAGTTAGGTAAAAAGCACCAAAACTTTTGTCACGAAAGCCAACTGAATACATTTTTTTTTTTAAAGGAAAACAAAGGTTGACCTTCAGAGCTTTGATCCGAGGAAAAACCTCAGAAATTATGTTCTGCCTTTCAAATAACAAAACCAACATTACTTAATCTTGAAAGAATGTAGTAACATTTTCCAGATTCACCTGTTGTGTTATTTAAATATCATCATTAGTAGCACCCTTTGTCCTTTAAGTATTTCTTCATTCTCCATATTAAACTGCATGGAAAAAGTACTCAACAGTCCAACATCTAGCACAGTAAAAAAAAGGATCAGACAGTATTATCAGTGCAAATTATTAGAACAGTTTTTCTCTTAATTAATGTAGAAAAAATATTTATTTTCTTCTTTCCATCAAGATGTATTTCATGCAGTTTTCTTGTCTCATAGCTATTGAGGAAGAAACTTTTGTTAGCCTCTAGCAACGCTTCATTCATATTCAGGGAGACGCACAAGCTGTTCTTGAAGTAGCTGTCTTCTGAATCCCAATGGGATGGGCTCAGCAAATGTATAGCACAGGCTTCACTTAACTGGTTTTGCTTAAGCAAAATGCAAACTCCTTCTTAAGAAAGTCTGGAGTACAGCCTAAGTCTACAGCTACATCACTTGCTTGCATTTCAGTGTTGTGAATGTTGGGCAAGTCTGTACTGAGAAATAGCTATGGACTTAAAAGTGTTACAAGAGTCTAGGGTTTATAATCTTAAAAAAACCCAAAAAAACAAAAAACAACCAAACCAAAAAAACCCCAACCAAAAAAACAAAGGGGTATAACATTGATTACTGATTTTTTTTTTTTTAAATCAGGATCCTCAAGACTATGTCTCTGTTGTTTTGAAAGAGCAGTACTTGAGAGCATGGTAATCACTGCATGCCCTGTGTCCTGTCTGCCTTTCATCCACAAGGCTGCTGTGCTGATAATGTGGGAATAGACAGGGGCTGACAATAGAAGCATGTAAAACAAGTACTACAGCAAATGTATTTGTCTCAGGTTTTAAAATATGTGTTAAATTCAGACAGAATTGTAAATCACATGGGAATATAATTAAGGTTTATATATACTGGGTTCTGTCATAAATATAAACATTTTAACCTGAAAAATGGCCTGATTTTTATTAGTTTCAGAAACAGCTACAGAGACATTATCTGAAAAATAATTAGAATAGAAAATGAAAGTATCAATGTGTAATTTTATCAAAGTAATAAATTTTGAGAAGCATGCAATAATTTTATATTACTATTCATATTACCTTATGTACAAAATTTTCCGAGGAGATTAACACTGTAATTTCTAAGAGTCCTTTTCATGTATTCCCTCTCATTCTCTTATAAACTAGCCAAAGTGCCTGTCAATGCTTAAAGCAGTTTCTGCTGTATTTCTCTAGTCAGTTATATAGCACAAAGATGCAGTATTGTAATGGCTGACCTCAAAAGTCCTTCTTAGCAAACACCATTGGGTCTTTGCTGCTTTGTTGCATACATTCTGACAAACTCTAATCAATCTGTTTTAATATCAAAGGAAACTTCCTTCCAGGTATACTCATTTAAGTGTGAATATCAGAACTTTTTACCTTTTCTTACCTCACACTGGTGCTTCTTCTTTATGACTTTGTCCTTGTTGGCTTTGCTTTCTTTAGGAATTGTCAGTGTTTCTAGCATGCTTCTCTCTCTTCCTAAAACCCTGAATGTTCTTTTTCAGAGAGTTATACTATAACTATCCAGTCTTATTTGCTCTTCCCTTAAATTTATTCCGAGTCAAGTTCTCTTTTTGTACAAGACTATCAGGTTAGTGGAGGGGGAAAAAAAAAAAAAAAAAAAAGGTTTTCCATTCTTTTCAAAAACCTGACTTGGATGACGCTTTCTCTAATTTGGCAGGCAGTGACAAAATAAAGATTGTTAGCTTTGCTTCTTTCTATTAAAAATGTACGTGTATCTGTTTTGTTCACATAGACAGGCATTCCCAATAAACATAAGATTTTCAGAGCATCTGCAGTAGACAGCATGGAGAAAACTTATTTTGCATCAATATTCCTTTGTAATTCTGAAAAGTGTTCACACATAAGAGTAGATTCCTCCCACTCTAGTTCTGTTCCTACAAATCTTTACTGGTCTGATGATGTAGATGGTGAGAGTCAGAGGGCTCACTAGGAAAAAAGCCAGACCCAAATATGATCTGGAATTGCATGACCTTCCTCAATATTTCTGTCTAAAAGCTCAGATTGCCACTAAAAGTCTGTAACAATGGCCTGTCAGAGAAGTATCAAGCTAACAGTGCTAGGATAATAAAGCATCTTCCAGCTCACATGTTGATAGTCTTGTCTTTTCATCATGGTTATCATATAGACAGCTGTTCACTTTGAGATAACTATGCTTATGATCAGCCAGGAGAATGAGCAATGTGATTATGGTTCTGTTTGCAGTATATTTTAGAAATATATCCTAAATTTAATTTGTTTTATATTTGCTAAAATAATAGAAGACAGTGATGTGGACACATGCAAATAGATCAAGGGATGAATAGAAACTCAGACATATGACTTCTAAGGTTTTCCCAGGGACTAACTAGGAAAACCAGAGTTTACAGGTCAGCTGTAAATACTTAGGCATGTGTAAATGGAGAAAGAAAAGAAAAGAAAAGAAAAGAAAAGAAAAGAAAAGAAAAGAAAAGAAAAGAAAAGAAAAGAAAAGAAAAGAAAAGAAAAGAAAAGAAAAGAAAAGAAAAGAAAAGAAAAGAAAAGAAAAGAAAAGAAAAGAAAAGAAAAGAAAAGAAAAGAAAAGAAAAGAAAAGAAAAGAAAAGAAAAGAAAAGAAAAGAAAAGAAAAGAAAAGAAAAGAAAAGAAAAGAAAAGAAAAGAAAAGAAAAGAAAAGAAAAGAAAAGAAAAGAAAAGAAAAGAAAAGAAAAGAAAAGAAAAGAAAAGAAAAGAAAAGAAAAGAAAAGAAAAGAAAAGAAAAGAAAAGAAAAGAAAAGAAAAGAAAAGAAAAGAAAAGAAAAGAAAAGAAAAGAAAAGAAAAGAAAAGAAAAGAAAAGAAAAGAAAAGAAAAGAAAAGAAAAGAAAAGAAAAGAAAAGAAAAGAAAAGAAAAGAAAAGAAAAGAAAAGAAAAGAAAAGAAAAGAAAAGAAAAGAAAAGAAAAGAAAAGAAAAGAAAAAGAAAAGAGTGAAAACCCAGCTTTTAGTTGAAAAAGTGAGTAGAGATCAGTGTGATGAAAGCCTAACTAGGAAGAAATTTTCAAATGAAAAAACTATTCCCAGTTCTACTGCACTAAAAGTCCTCTAGTTCGATCTATATGTATAACTTCATATGTAAATGGATTCCCACTAGTGAAATGCATATAAGCATTAGGTAAAAAATAATAAGGAAGATAAGGAGCTCAGGGATAACTGATTCTTCATTAATTAGGGTGTTTGCTGTGAGGTCACTAAATTATTGTTAATTAATAGCTGAATTAAGGTTGGAGCTGAAAATGCATAGCTAAATGCTTCATTTGATTGATAAACATCTTGCTTAAACCAAGATCATTTAGATTAATTAGAAAGGTATTCATTTCTATATACTGAAGGAATGCATTATTCTGGCGGTACTTTCTTTTTAAAACTGGGGAGAGAAAAGAGAAGAGAAAAAAGATGGGAAAGAAAACAGGAAGGGAAAGCAAAAAGGAGAGGAAAGAAAAAAGGAAGGGGAAAAAAGTCTCCAGTATCAATGCTGCTTTCAGTTACAGGATAGAAGTTAGTATTTCTGAAGTTTCCTACGGGGGTTTTAAGCTCTGTCTAACTTTGAAATACTTTGGAGGTTATTCACAAATGTTGACATTTTATTACTCTTATCTGAATCTTCCTGTTCTGCAAATATATTTTCCTAGAATGCATCACATTTTTAAAAAGGTTATTTAATGTCTTCATGCATTTTGAAAGTTTTATTTTCATTACAACTCTGTCTGCCCATATCTCCCTTAATTGGTAGTTGGGAGTCATCTGCTTTCTTACTATATTCAGAATTTTTTTGCTCAGCATATCTGAACTGTTTAATTCTCCTATTCATGAAAGTAAAAACTAATTTCTTAGGGATCTGTAATTGACAGTTGTGTAATTCTTCTGATATTATTGGTGTTATTCCTGGTTGACAATGTTAAATTTATATTCGTAAGTCAAATAAGACACTCATGCTTCTAAAACTTTTATGTTTTCTAATTCACTTACTTTTTGGTGTCCCTTTTTCTTATTTTTGTCCATGATATTTTTTTTCATATTATCAATATAGCAACACTTACCTTGAAGTACAATTCTTAAATAATATTTATCAATACTCTAGTAGATACTAAGATGCTGTTTTTAAAAAGTGGATACAAATACTCAAAGTATACAATTTAAAAAGGAAAACCAAACTAATAGCACTTGACACTGAAAACAGCTAGTTAATGGATCTCATTTTATGTTTGAGCATAACTTATTTCTACGGACTATTATCTTGATTGTAAGGGCCTTGAGGGCACCCTTCCTCCACCCTGCCCATGACCTGAGTCACTATTTCAGCCCCCGGAGCAAATACCCCTGCTCCAGAAACACTGCGGCAGGGCCAGTCTCTGTCTTCCCACAGCCCGTCCCTGCCCAGCCTTGTGCGCTGCCAAACCAGGCCCACCCACAGGCCCATGTCCCAGCCTGGCCTCCAAATGTCCTCATCCCCACAGCCTTGCCTACATTCCCGGGGGCGGATGGTGGTTGTTATCACCAGGCCTGATCCAGACCCCACCCACAGGCTGACATGCTGGCCAAGTCTCTACTCTCCTTCATCGCTGTCATCATTGTCATCATCGTCTGCCATTCTGGGCTCTTAATAGAGCCTGGCTTCCAACTCTGAGCCTGGCTCAGATAACTGCCTGGTCTGGTCTGGTCTGGTCTGGTCTGGTCTGGCCATGGAGGCAACTTCCTCAGCTCCCTGTGCCTTAAGGAGAAGCCAGCCTTCACTTCTCCCTGACAATGGATACGAATAAAAGGCAGAAGGCTAATTAGTCACAACGCCATTGGTTTATTGATGAGGAATCAGATGACTGTAATGAGTCAAAAGTGTTAACATCCAGTGTGCCAACACCTTGTTTTCTACACTGTGTGTTCCCCCTCCACTCCCCCCAGTATGTTGTTTCACTCAGAGGTACTGTGTTTGAGTCAACCAGTTTGTGATATACAGTTTTATAGATTTACCTTTTCTCCATCTGCTCACAAGAAAAGCCCAAAAACAAAATAAACAACATTCTGAAAGTAGAGACAAAACTTTTCCATTATTTTTGTGGGATTTTAAAGGTGAGTGAAGTGCCTACAAACACTCAGGTTCCAACAGAAGAGGAATCTACTTCTTCTCAACTGATTTAGTAAATGAAAGAGTTGAATAGGTACTAGAACATGTAAAAGTTCAGATGGGTCTCTGTGAAAAGAAAAAAACAGGCCAAATAAAAATCAGGATAAATGGGTTTAGGGTTTACGGCTCCTCACCTCAAAAATACATACACTGTGACAGCCAAAATAACAGCATATATCAAATAACAGATTAAAAATTTCGAATTTAACTGGATTAGTGTGGTGGTTTCACCCTTTTGGCTTGCAGCCAAACCCAGTCTGCTCTCTCACTCCACCCTCCCACCCCACTTCCCAACACCCCCAGGTGGCAAGGGAGAGAATTGGAAGGAAAAGAGCAAGGCTGTGCCAGCCAGTGATCCCAGAGCAGAGATAGTCCCAAAAAAATAAAACCCCAGAAGAGCAAGCCTGAGTGATCCGGGAGAGAATACCCTCAATTTACAGTCAACCCTGGTTAATATAGTGAATGTGATATGATATGATATGGTATGATATAATATGATATGATATGATATGATATGATATGATATGATATGATATGATATGATATGTAATATTTCATTGGCATATCCAGATGTCAATTTTGGGTTTTGCTATTCTCTACGCTTCTCCCTCCCAGTCCTAAAGCAACTGTGAACCAGACAAACATAAGCACCTTGAGCTCCAGCAGCAACTAATAACATTAGTACTTTATCAACATTCTTCTCATAACAAATCCCATAGTGAAACTAAAACACGGGTATTCTAGCTACTAAGAAGAACATTAACTCTATCCTAGCAAAACCAAAACAATTAGTGTAATATTAAAAACTTTCTTAAACTACTGATAAAAAAAAGAAATGCAAACCTTTTGGACACATGCTTGCTCTTTCTTTCATCAAGGACCTCTCGCAGCCAATCCTGAGAGAATTTTCAAAACGTGCAGACAATACTAAATTTTATGCAGACCATTTTCCTGTCTACTTTAAGCTACTCAAAGTCAACCTCAGAGGAACAACAAAGAGGAAAATGATTGATTTCTATTTTTCTTTTGTAGGGTCTTCCCAATAGCAGTGACAGTATCAGTTCTAGGTCAAAAGTAGCTCAGTAAGTCTGCCCCAGCTGAAACAGTAGGTGCATTTTAATAGCATGATAACCATGAGTCAGAGGGATTTTCAAAAGAAGGCTTTTACAATAGTGGGATACAGTCTAAAATTGCTGTTAAATTGCAAACAAAAAGATGACACTATAGGTCAGTGTCTTATATGTGCTGGAGCTATTTGTGTAAGATGAGATGTCATAGGAGATGTTATCTCAATAAAAACAGTGATTTAAAACCATTCTTTTTGTACAAGAGAAATGACACAGAGCTATGGCCAGGACACAGCACAAGGACTTGCATAGGTAGGCTAGTTTAGTGAAATTAGCTTAGTACTTCAGTCATAGTTGGACTATCAAAACAGGTCACTATTTCCTGTACTAGCTGTTCTATGGAAAAGATAATGGACACCATGTTTGTTATATATCTGGCAAAAAAGTAATAATCACAGTATCTGGAAAATACTGTATGCTAGGTACTTCAATGGCATGCAAAATTTCCCTGCACTGTATTTTCTATTTTCAATTTAATATTTCTCTCTGATGTTAATAAATAAACTCTTTGTCTGTTAACTACAGTATTGGTTGTTTTTTTTCTCTTTCATATGAAGAAAAAATAATAAATAATATATAAAAAATCAAAATTAGCCTTTACCATTAGCTTGATAATTGTCAATTGCTGTCTAATAAGAGAGTCAGAAAATTTTGACCTTAAATATTCTTTTGTTTAACTATGTCATCTGTAGCTATGTCACAGTTTATCACAATAAACTAAAAATGTCATGGAATTTCCTAAAGCACTGGAATCGATCACCTAACTTTTTATATTGTTAGAATGGCCCGGATTTCGTGTTGGCCAGATAGCACTCACCAAAAGCATTACAAGGCACAGTCAAGGTAGCATGGCTCATAGACTACTCCTAATATGCAGTTTGGATACGACTTTGATTCAGATGATAGGAGAATTTAGTGGCATGCACATGGACCTTTCCATATCTTTTTTACCTCAGAGCCAGAGAATGTTGGTCCTGTATACATTATATGTGTTATTATAATGTAGTCTCTCATTTATTTTATTTTCCACATTTGTTTTATATTTAGATACTTCACTGTTCCTAACTCTTTTCACCTGTTTCTTTGGATATTGCTATGACCATATTTTAGTTTATTTTGTAGCAAAACATTTCAAATCCGTATAAAATATTTTACAAATACCTTGCAGATATTTGAGAAGCTTGACAAAACACAACACAGTACATAACACTGATTAATATGAAAAGGAGTAATGATGACCAGCACAGAAAATATTATCTGGGACGTAGTTGGAGCTTCATGCATCAATACTACTTTCTGTGATTTATTCTGTGCTTCTTGAACAATGCTACCTAGTGTCTCATATTTTAATTGGTGCAGTGGTAGGTTGAGTTAAAGACTTTAGAGATTTCCTCACCACAGTACACAACATTTCTCAAGATCAGATGCTATAACATCTTTTCATTCCACAGTCATTCACCCTTCAATTTGTTTTGCAGTTCTGCAATTAATTATTCTGCAGTTTTGTGTATTGATAGAACATTTCTCATTTCCTTCAGATTTTTAAAGATGTATCTTCCCAATGTTTACTAGTCCCTAACTTTTATGTCATTTACAAACTAAAAAATATCATTCTCAGTATCATTGTCCAAGTAATGCATATAAAACCAAAAAAGTTGCAGACTCTGAAAAACTGACCCCTCTGAGTATATCTCTAAAGTCTAGGACTCCATAGACCCTTGATACAAATGGTTTCACTAATCCTAAAGTGACTGCAATGTGATTGAGTATCAGAACACGAAACTTTTAAAGATCTGGAAGACAATGAAGTTTTATATTTCAGAAGTTTCCACAGAGAGTACTGTCAGTTTACTGTATGTTTAAAGTTCAATTTATTTGGAGTCTATTTATCTGGCTAGTGTAACTGTTCTTCTTTTGGATTAAAGAAGTGTAAAGACTATTACAGCAGAACACAAGTGAGAACCAATACAGAATAATGGCATTGTCCAAAATCCAGGCAACAAGATTTATAGTAAGATTAGGAATATAAAACAAAATCTGAGACACTGAAACACCACCCTCAGATTCTACCTAATTCTCAGGTCTGTAAGCAACTCATTTTCTTAGTTTCTCTGGCTTCCTAAAGCTCTCCATCTGTACACACCCAGGAACAGTTCAGCCTTGGTTGCAGCACTTGCAGCTTTCTTTTTATGGTGATTTTGGAAGACACTGCACATGTAATTTTCTTCAGAAGAAACCTATTGCTATCCCTTTCTTTAATGATTTTTCAATTGACTGGAGTATCACCTAGAATATTTCAGTGAATTTTTAAAGTACAATCCTATGAATTACGTGTATATATGCACGTGCATTTTATGGAAATGTTCAGGGAAGAGCACCAACTCCACTAAAGGTATAGAAGACATAAGTTAACTAGTGGATTTCTCACCCTGCATAAGTTTTAAAGCTATATGTGTCACAAGTATAATAAATCATCTACTCTTAGCATAGAAGAAGGCAAATGTCACAATAATGGCAAAATCACATGCTAGAATGAAAGCCTTTCCTTTTAGCTAACTTATTCTGCTTTCTAGTTGTCAAGCAGAATCTTTAGATTTCATTGAGACATAGAAAATTATTCTTAGAGAACACAGAAAAACAGTATAGGAAATGTCCACTATATAGAATATAGGAACCTGAACTTCAGAAATGCAATTCCCTTCTATTGAAAAGTCAAAGCCAGTTTTGAAAATAAATCATGTTAGTTATCTTTGACTTTGTCAACAAGGCTGAGTCAAAAAGCACCTGCTACCAGAAAATAACAGCCTATTATTTAGACATGGTTTTGCTAACAGTGGATGGCATATGAAGAGTCTCAGTTAACACCTATTCCTCCCTTTTAATGACTAAAATATTATTTTCTTGTATAACTTTTTATTTTTAACCTGATATTAGGATGACATATTACCCTTTATCATTAACTTGATAATTGTAAATTATAATTTTATAATTGTAAAAATGTTGTCTGAAAATTCAGTGATTCCAGTTTTGATTTGGTCAATTAATACAATGGGGTTTTTAAATCCTAATTGTAATATCAGATAAACCCATTTATCAATAACAATAAAATTGTCATCATCATATGGAGAAATGGGTTACCAATTACTAGATCAATAAAATTTTGGTTAAAAATTTAATGTTGAGGGTAGAGAATCAGAGAGAGTTATGCACTTAACTCATAAGAGAGATGTAATAATATATTTATTGATATAAAATAGTGAATTAACAAAGTTCAAATGTTAATGTGACATTAATTTAATAGGATTCAATGGCGAGGTTAACTTAATTATTTACTGCATAGAGGGCAGGGTCAGACAAAGTTGTCAGGGAGACCCTCCCATTGAGTCACAAGTTTTCAGAAAGGACTCTCTTACTTTCTAAATTCCTTCTCAGAGAGGAGCCTAGGTGCTTCTGGATCCAGTCCTAGTCCCAGACTGGATCAATACTTTATGTCTAAAGGATTGTATATGTGCACAATCAATAGTTTATATCACTTAGCTAAGATTTTGCAGTTTAGCATGCTATTAGTCACTTACTTTGTGGCAAGGAATCTCTCAACGTCCAGGAGTAACCTTGAGAGGCATGCCTACTCAAGGGGAGATCCTGTCGTGCAGCCCACTGCCATTTCAGGAGAGCTCAATGGGTCCCTGGACTGTCCACTATTTATGCAGTAAGGTGATTGACCTACAGCCATATTTGCATACCAGCCGTACTTCGGTTGGTGCACACTCTACAAGCCGCTGAGTGTTGGAGCAAGTTGCACATGATAGCTTTTGGCTATTGTGTTTTTATCCTTGTCCCCTTGTGCTGGATGCAGCTATCGCGACCAGACAGCATCCCTTATGGTCACCACTGGTGGTTATCACTCGAACAGGGTTATGGGAAATAAAGACCAGATGGAGGGGGGAGGAAGGGACATGCAAGGGGAGCACACCACCACAATCAATCAAATAGATATTGAGTGAAAGAAATTCTCTGATATATTACTGAACAGAAAAACAAAACAAAACAAAATAAACAAAAAATAACCCACAACCCACAATACATTATTTTCTTTCTGTAAAAGAAAATGTTCACATTTCAGTGTGCCAATTACAGTTATTCCAGAAAGGAACTGTCTTTTAAAAAATATTTAAAACTGAAATGCTTAAATAGATCATTTTAGGAAGTCTGTTTCACCTGAAAATTCATTCCAGCTACGGGCAGTGGATAAAAAAAAGAGAAAGCCATTTCAAAAATTCAAGTTTCTCTCTTTTTATCTCCTTTTTTTTTTTTTTTTTTTTTTCCCCCCTGGAAAAAAAGATGTGGCAAGGAAAAGAAATGAAAGATAAGTAGAAGATTTATTAAAAAAAAAAAATCTGGTGATTATCAAGCCTCTCTGAACAAATCAGATACCTAAGCAACGGAAAAAGTTATGTGTCTCAGAGCTGAATACAAAAAAGCTAGTACAACAGGAGAAGAATCATGTATATATGCCAAGAGAAAATGAATAGAAACTGCTGAGAAGAAGGATAGTTTTTTGTGGGAGAATGGAAGACTGCTTCACCTGGGAGTTTGAGCCACAGTTGTCTCTATTAAACCATAAGACCTAACAGAAGTTAGTCCCTGCTTCCAGAAGTTTAAGATCTAAAAATAAAATTTCTTAGGCCAAATCAGATAGCAAGTTGTTTTTGAAGTCTAACTTGAACTCCTCTTTCTTTGTAGCAAAATCAAGTCCCCCCTTGCTTCCTCCCAAATGAAAGGTTTTCTAAGAGAAATAAAGTGAAAGAGCAATCCTCTGTGAGCATTCTTTATTCTGGAACCCATTCACTTTATAACTTGGTTCACCAAAGGCTGGGTATGTTAACCTCTGGAAATGTTATTAAACTTGTTTTCTGTCTGTTCTGCTGAGGAAACTAAGGTGAAAGTTGAGTTTACCAGCTGTCTAAATATATGGTAATGTATATATTTGTGAATTTTTATTTAGGGGCTAGGGTTGAAAAAATTACAGGTTCTGTAAATATACATTACAATGTGCCATCTCATTGATGGAGTGGAACAAGTGAAATCTCATTTCTTTACATACTTAGTATTTTAGATATGCTGTTATTATCATAATTTTAAACTTGCAAGGGAGAAAAATGTGAGCAAATTATTCTTAGGGTTTTTTTCCTAATGATGGAAATGTAGTTTACACATATCTATGATGAGTTTTCTGTCTTCCTTTTTTCCCTACTTCTGCATAAAATGTGTAAGATAAAAGAAATCATAACTGTCTGTTGTGGAAATTAAACTATTCTATTATCTTATTGAAAATGTATTTCTCATCAAAGAGAGGTAATAGTTACAATTTGAAAAGCTGCTTCTTAAAGTACTTATAATAATGCATAAAATTATGCTATATTTCCTTTAGAAGTGCATATCACTACAAATGAGTGAATTAAACATTTATTTTTAACTGGTTTTTGCTTGTATAGTCCCTATATGTCAAGTCATGATATTTGAGGATACTGTGTATTTTTATTAAAAGGGTAACAGTTCTGGAAATACATAATTTAAAAATGAGCTGCATTAAGTTGCAGAACAAGATTTAGAACATAAAACCAGAGACTTGTCAGTCTCCAAAGTCTCTCAGTAGGAATTTCTAGAAGACATGACTTTTTTTGCTTTGTTAAATCATGACAAAACTCACAATAGAACATAATGTCCAGCTACCTAATTTTCATCCATACAGCTTACCATATAAATTCCTTGCTCAGCTGTATTTTTTGTGTGCTCAAAATAGTAAAAAAAAAGTATGTTGAGTGTTGATTATGTTTTTTCACCCACCAGTCCATTTACATTCTACGTGATTTCTTAGACATCTACTTAACATATATAAATCTTAGAATCATCGAAGCATCAAATGGTTTGGGTTGGAAGGGATCTTTAAAGATCATCTAGTTCCACACCCCTCTGCTGTGGTCAGGGACATTTTTCACTAGGTCAGATTGCTAATCTAGTGCTGAATATAAAAATAATAAGCTCAGTTTTCATACATAGTTTGAACAATTTACCAAATTTCTTTTTTAATCTTCACTTAATCTATTTTATACTAACTGTGGTAAAAGATTCGGTTTCTGTAAGCTTGAATTGATGGTGCACCCCAAAGGACCCTCCTTTGACTGAGGAGTATTGTGGAAACCTCATGATGATTTGAACTATTGCCTGTCAGCTTCCTGAGAACCGTAATATATATTGCAAAGGAGTGGAAAACCAGAAGCAGTAGAGCTAAGAAAGCCCACATTTCAACAATGCTGTCATTTATATGCATGAACTGTGTATAGTGCAACTGGAAAAAAAGAAAGATAACTGCCAATTATGCCATTTAGGTTAAGTTAAATGGAAGTGTCAGTAGGAAGTCAAAGACTAAGTCTTCCTCAAGATCAATGGAGTATTTATAATTCAGAGAAACATCTGATGCTGGGCAGAAGGAAACAGAAAAACAAGCCAGGAGTCAGCGCATGAGGGCACACTGTGGGACTTCTCTAAGATTTTGCAGCAATTACCAGACCCAGAACGTTCTCGCACTGACGTGCAGGACTGAAACCACAATCAGCAGTACACGGGCAGCAAACTTGTTCTCAGAACTCTGCGTATAGTTACTGTATTCCACTTCGTAATTTTGTGTTTAAATAGCAAACTTACAGTTTTAGAGATGGGAACTTATGTATATATTTATCGTGCGAGTAAACCAGTTGTATCTCAAAGCTCTGTCTGACCCAACTTTCTGTTATGCCCTCCTATTGTGATAACTTGATCTCTATTGCATGTTCCAAAAAGCTGCTAACTCTAAAATACTTATTTTCCCTTGCCTTGCTTTGCCAGCATCGGCCTGTCTTGCCCTCCCTTGCATTGGGGTCTTCTCCCTTCAGATTTCACTGTTCTTTTTCCCTCTCTCCCACTGCAATCCCTCAGAAAAAATTTATGCAATTTGACTATTTGGGATATAGTTGATTAACATGCCATATATTTTCAACAGGGAAAAAGAGGAACTTATTTTGCATCATAATAAGATTACTTACAGCGTCTTTCTCCTCAGCCAGCACCAGCTACTTAAGTGCACAAAACTTGAAGAAATTTAACAGTTTTGAGATCTGCCTCCTTGCCAGACTCAATTGAGAATGGTAGAAAAGGGGAACAAATAGACACTGATACATTAATGTAAAATTTTAGGACAAGACTTGTTTCCTTAGGAAAATGATCTAGACTAGGAATTGGTCATGAATAAATAAATGGAAAAAAACACATCAATTAATTAAAATATTTATTTGCTTTTAAAAGATAGTTTTTGATTCCTGTGAGCTAACGTTTAAATATCTTACTATTAGATAGTGCATACAAATAAAGTAACAAGAAAATCTGTAAATAATAGAAAAGTCTAGAAGTTACTTAGAATGGTTAATGAAATGTGGTCTTATAAGCCAATTATATCTGTGATGTACAAAAATAGATTATGCTAGGAAACACAGGATAATTAATCTCATCTATCACCCTAGGAAATGCATTACAAAATAATAGAGATCCTATAAAGCATTCTGTGAGATAATGCATGTGCTATAGTACATTGTGAGCCAGGCAGTTTATACAAATATCACAAATGTAGCTCATTAACTGTATTATACAATGAGTAAGCAGTCACCTGCCTGTACAACCTTAATATTTCTATTATCAGCACAACAAAATGAAGGAAAAGCAATCACAGTTATTTGTTGTACAGTCAGGTGACCAAGGTTTTATCTTGTTTTCTTTTACTGAGATAAGTGCCCTTGTACTCTATGTTTTGTGCAGTTCTGACAGTTTTGCAGATGCTGGATATAAACTTTGTCTAGAAAGTGTGTTACATGTCCTTTGAAAGTGACGCATCGTTTTCACAGGTGCCACGTCCAACCATGAAAGCACAGAAGTAAGAATTACAATGTTGCCTTTCAAAGAGTAATGGCAAGAATCCTTGTAAACTCAATGCCTTGACAAGAAATCGGTATGAAAATATAATGAATATTAAATGACAACGTAGGTGTTTATTCACAAATACAAAAACTAAAGTACATTGTTTTTTCTTTTTTTGCATAGAAGATATTTTAAAAATATATTACCTTTGGATTTACAGAACAGATAATTATGTATTCAAGGAAAATAATGCCATGTTATTTTCAGTCTTGGGTAATAATTTTACTTTTATCCAGATATTACTTAAAGCACTCATTCATGGACCCAGTAATAGTGTCTGCTTTTTATAGATATAACTAAGGTTCAGATTCTGAAATACACGTGCATGCCTATTTGTCTCTTTAGGGATGTATGCCCATAATTTAGGAAATATTAACACTATTGAAGTCATTGCTCAGTTCCTGTCTAGTCCTGCAGGAATGTGAGTCCCCTCAAAGCTACATAAATACTGTTGCCATCCTCCAATCACCAAGTTGATCAAGGAATCAGCTCACATAAAATATAAATAAAATGTTCCTTTCTAGTTCAGAGACCCTTATATCAGAAAAATAAGACTAGATTCAGCCACAGTAGAAAGTGTAGTCTGGAAGGAGTAGCAAAGTTAAACTTGCCTACCAGATAGGATTGAGCTGTCCCCCCACATTAAATTCATCCTTGCAAAATATAGTTCACTGACCAATGGAGTACAAGTCAATGTTTTGAAGAGCAAATCTAAAATTCACTACCACCATCTGAATGAGGAGGGCCTTTCTTTGAGGCAGTAGCTAGGTATAAGTGAAAAATATGATGGAGTAAGGTCTGTTTCTGAGAAATTGTGTAAATCCAGCCTAAATCTTCTGGAATGATGAAGCTGGGTAGGTGATTGTCCGGTTTACTTACTAGGAGATACGTATTTCTGCAGGTAGGTGAAAAATAAAAAGAATAAGTCTCCCATTACATTGCATAGAAGAACATGGAGGCTGACATAACAGAAAAATATAGGTATATTAAATGTTAGCTATATTAAGTACATATATTAATTAATATTAACCGAAACTTTATAACCCTTCTTTTGCCCTGGGTTCTCTGAAGTCATGGATGAGAACAGGATGAAAAGGTTTTCCATTTCACAGTGCAGCTCTGAAAGCAAAACGTGTTCCTCACTGAGACAGAAAAGCTTGGTAAACAAAATTTTCAAATTGTAAGGTAAAAACTTTTAAAGTCCCATACTAAACAAGTAATTTATATTTTATGTAAACATCCACATTTATTTTATTCTTCACAGTTCAAAGAGGAGACTTATGTGCATGTATATATTCATAGGCATTAGTAAGGGAAGACACATGCATTAGCTCTGCTTCACACTCATTCTGGTCTCACTGAACTTTTGAAAGAGAAATAACACAGTTGAGCTCCAACCTCTCTGATGTTTCTTTACATTGTGCTCACACTTTGCACAGTTGATTGATAGATTTTATTTTTTAGTGGAGGCATATGGGAAAGTAAAAGTAAGCCCAGAATAACTTTGATAATATGACAAAAATTCAGAAATCTCTAACAACTATATGCTAACAGAAGAATACTCTTATTTATATTTTACAAATATATGGGAATTCAGTGTGATAAAAAGGGGGATTTTTTTCACAGATTTCTGAGGTAGATTGTCAGAAAATATTTGAATATTCTCAATGAGTTAAATTAATATCTAATTCCTTGTATTTCATATAGTGGAAATGTGTTCTAGACTCACACTAAAGGTGTTTAGTTGTTTCAGAGTAATGATGCACCTACTGTAAGTGTGAATAGGTTTTCATTGCTATGATTTACAGTCTTACTGGGCATGTTATTATCACACAATAACACTTTGTTCAACGACTGTGTAGATCTCTCATTAGAGTTAATGTGGAAAATTGACCCCTAATATTTTGTAATTAGTGGTCTGACAGTGAGAATCTTCTGTAATACATTTCTGTGAATGTGCTTATCCATAATAAATAGAACTGTGACTTTGGAAGTTTAGTTTCTATTTGATGATATAGTAAGCACTGAAGTTCAGTACTGCACTACTGCCTGAATATTAAAGAAAACATGAAGTCACACCTTTGGTCTCTGGAAAACTTCAATTTTTTCCTCCTTTAATTTATAATTTTTAAAGTACATCTCTACTTTTTAAATCAATATCTGTAGTACGGGTTTCTAAAGGTAACCTTTCCTTCAGTACTCAAAGCACTCAAAGCACTCTTTATCTAAATGTATTTCAAAACACTCTTTAATCTGGGTAGTCTCTCTCTATAAATCTCATTTATAATTCTTCTTGTAAGTTAGAACTTAGATAGGCAGTAGTAAAACCTATGCTAGAGTAATTCTTTCTTTCTATATGAGTAAAATACTGTTATAACCATGCTGACAAGATTTTTTTTTCCCCTCCCAATGAATATCAAATAAGATTAATTAAACACATCTTAGAGAAGTAAATAAAAAAGTGGCATTTTCATGTTTTCTCTTCTTTATTAATAATTCTTCAAAGACAACTTCACAATTTTATTGGTAAAGGTGTTACCGAATTTGTTTCTATTTTCTTTGTTCTTCAAATAAAATATTTTCTAAGTGAAAAAAATATACAACAAAATCTCTTTTCCATCCTCCTGTTTTGCTAACCATGCAAATATAAACATTAATCTGCATATCAGCAAAGATAAGCATGTTGTTATTTTTTAAATGTAGCAAAAGATATATTATTTGTATACACTCATTATTATTTATACCTTCTTTATACTGTGTTCTGAAAAAGAACTAATAAAGAAAATTAGTAGATAATACTTGGGGAAAGACTGGAGATCTTTGAGGAAAAAAAAATTGAAAATTCATAATTTGCCTATTGACAACACATTAAACCACTGGGGACATTCCTTATAATCCTAATATAAGAGTTTATGATATAACAATGGAAAACTCTTCTGTAAACACAGAACATCAGTTCATCACTGCTTACTGCAATTGTCAAAACTTCAAAACCAAGCCCCCCCCCCCCACAAAAAAAAAAGAGAATACAGATATCATTCTGTAGTGTAATAGTACAGAAATGCTGATATTCACTAGATCTCTTTAATTTCTCTACCTAACACAATAAATAGCTTTGTACTGGCTGTTAAAATAAACAAACAAACAAACAAACACACAAATAAATAAATACTGAAAGATTTACTTTATCATAGAATCATCGAATGGTTAGGATTGGAAGGACCTTAAAGTTCATCTAGTTCCAACACCCCTGCCATTAGCAGGAACACCTTCTGCTAGACCAGGTTGCTCAAAGCCTCATCCAACCTGGCCTTGAACACTTCCAGCAAGGGGGCATCCACAGCTTCTCTGGGCAACCTCTTCCAGTGTCTCACCACTCAGTACTTCAAATTTTCCTATATTTTACTAAAGGAATGCTAACAACACCAGTGGACAAACTGTCATTATGTTAAATGAAATAGAACTGTATATGCATACAGTATCAAGAGTACATTCACATGGACTTGGTTGGCCCCTATCTCAAAAGAACTAGATCTGTAGATGGGCAATAGCTCTTTCCTTACGACTCTTGCACTTGCAAGTATATATCAGGATAGGCCCAATTTACTGGAAATGTCTCCCAAATAAAAGAGTAGATTAGAAAAAAAAAAAAAAGATAATGTATGTTATTTCCTTTTCTTGGGAGGAAAGGGAGCATGCTTAGCAGATCATACCTGGGAAGTAATTAAAGCTCAAAACTGTTTGACATTATTCAAAAAAATATATTACTCAGATAAATGGAATGAGTGTCAATATACCAAGTTTAAGACTGTTTTAATTTTTCAACTTGAGTATGATGTAGTTAATGCATAGAAGATTTTAAGTTTAAAAATATATTAATATAAGCTTTATGCACAAGTCATCTGGCATGAGATGCAATGGCAATTTGTTCTTTTAAGACTATCCTTAATCATAGAAGCATAGAATGTTTTGGATTGGAAGGGACCTTAAGGATCATCTAGTTCCAACCCCACTGCCATCAACAGGGACACCTTCCACTAGATCAGGTTGCTCAAAGCCTCATCCAACCTGGCCTTAAACACTTCCAGGGAGGGGGCATCCCCAGATTCCCTGGGCAACCTGTTCCAGTGTCTGACCACCCTCACAGTGAAAAACTTCTTCCTAATATCTAATCTAAACCTACCCTCTTTCAGCTTAAACCCATTTCCCCTTGTTCTACCATTAACTGCCCTTATGAAAAGTCCTTCCCCAGCTTTCTTGTAGGCCCCCTTCAGGTACTGGGAGGCCGCTATAAGATCTCCCTGGAGCCTTCTCTTTTCAAGGCTCAACAGCCCCAACAGTTTCAGCCTGTCAATGTCATTCTTCCTCACACTAGAGTATTAATTGATAGTTGATTTGTATAGTAGTATTAACCAGTATAAAGCTTCAGTTTTAATGGAAGAAGTGACACATATCTGCTGTAATTTCCTCTAAACTTTATTTTACTCTTTATCTCAAATAAATTATAAACAACATTTGGGAGTATGATCTGTGATAATGCCTATAATACTAGGGGGTGGTGAGGAAAATAAACCTCAGAATTACATGAAAATCACCTAAGGTAAATGTAATATATCACAAACTAAACTTAATTAAAAAGTACGTTCTTTCCAAGTGAACTATTTACTATTTTTAGACAGATCAACAAGTGAAATTGTAATCATGTTTGCTTTAAATAATCAACCTAGGTATTTAAAAGATCTTCAAATACTCATTTACTGTAAAACAGCATTTTTCCATTATATTAGATGGTGTAGTCCTATTTTATTGAAATGGAAAATTGGGGCTGAAGAACTCCTATGAATTATTGCCAAAACGATAGGGGCTTTTGACTCTATCTGCATAAAATTATCATTGTTTTCTGTTTCTCTACATTATAAGAGCTTGGAATGATTTTAGAAATTGTTAAAAGCTGCAAACAAATCAAGGAACAGAAGTTTAATTCCTCCTAATTTTTCTCCCTCAAGTTCATGCATTCCAGTCCACATATTTTGTTTATTTGTTATCTGCCAGGAGATGGAGACATAGCATTTAAATCTTGCATCACTTAGTCCAGAAAAGACAAGAAAAAACTATTGGAAAGATAAAATACAAATAGTACATAAAACCCACTGAACTTGGCAAATTGGTTCAAAAGGAATTATATAAGTTGTTATTTCTTTTTCTTTTATTGTTATGTTAGCACGTTAAACATACTTGCTATTGTCAGTTGCTGTTATAAACAAATACAAGAACACAAGAAGAATTAGATGAGTTTTTGTTAAAATTATTATTTGAGTTTGCTTTAAAGTGTACAAAACTTAAAGAGAATATGTTATAAGTACTCCCAGTTGTTTTTTCATCTTGACTGTTATTATTCCACCTCAGCTGAAACATGTAAAGAGTTCAAAAAAAGCATGAACACAGTGGAAGTATCATTGTAAAGGTCTCTGAATATGTGGTAATAGAAATCAATGATTAATTTAAATCATATTACTAGTCATGTATTATTAAATCATATACTTACAGACCTAAAATATAAGTGCCCCCCGCCCCCCCCCAAAAAAAGGCTTTGTTAAAAATTAATATAGGAAAATCAGATTTTTTAATTTCCTGAATACTTTAGGTTCTCAACTTTCATTTCAAGTTTATATAAACTGATTTTTATTTTGCTTTAACTTTATTAACTTTAAGTTTATGGGTATCTCATTATCCTAGAAAAAAAATGGTGATTATTGTGTTTGTGCCATGTCATATTAATTTACTTTACTTTTTATATTTATATATAAATGGCCTGTTCCAGATGAGATTTTAATTTAAGCAATTCTTTGAAAACCTACAAAAAATTCAGTCTCCTTAAAAAGGATTAATGGGTTCTATTTAAGGAGCTGGGCCACTGGTAAGAAGTAGAAATGGTTACTCTGACAAAATTATGGAAAGAACTGACCAATTTTTTTTTTTTCTTCATTTTAAATCCAACTATATCAGCAGATTTATTTTCATAATTCTTTGAGAGTATATTATTTTCCTAATATCAGTATGTAATAAACAGTTCAATTTAAAAATTTTTCATATGTGGCTATACTTGTTCTGAAATAAAGATAGAATTTTAAAATAATTGAATGCTTACAACTGCACTTTTCATGTACAGTACATCTTTTCAT
Organism: Antrostomus carolinensis; assembly: GCF_000700745.2. Taxonomy (NCBI): domain Eukaryota; kingdom Metazoa; phylum Chordata; class Aves; order Caprimulgiformes; family Caprimulgidae; genus Antrostomus; species Antrostomus carolinensis. Next base: position 42,624 of record NW_010311775.1, read on the forward strand.
GAAGGTATAGTTAAAACACCCTCAGTCAATTGCAGTACCTGGAGATATTGGTATACAATCCCCTCAATAACATATTTGCTTTATGCTAGTGAAAAACTCATTCTATGAGTGAATATTAGACTGGCTTCCCTATATAGCCAGAAGAAAAAGCTTCTGATTATTAATGCATAAAAATCAGTGAAAGTCCTGCAAAACTGCTGCCAGAAACATTGAAAACAAATGAAAAGTACATACAGTTTCTGCAGAGATACTGCAAATCTGCCAGAGCAGATCTAGCCCAAAGGAAGGCAGAGATGTATAATGAATGCTTCTTTTATTCCCTGCTAGATTTCAGACCTTTCAGAGTCCCTGAGGAAACCACATTTTTTATTCTCTTTACTGTTTGTGGGCTTTTCTTTACTCAGTTTGAGGTGTGGTGTGGGTTTGTTCTTTTTTTTTCTTTTCTTTTTTTTTTTTTTTTTTTTTTCTAACAGGGCCAAGGAGAAAAAAAGGAAAGCAGCTTAGTTCTTCAACTAGAAAAAGCAATGTTTCCTAAAACATTGTAGGAATTAATTAATTCCTCAGTCATTGATTACTGAGGTATAGTAAAAATATTAGAAGCATGGAAGAGAAAAAATAAGGCACAACTTTCCTTGACAAAACATTTGAATTGGATTTCCAGTGACAGATATAAGACCAAAGGAGAAAGTGAAGTATGTATTGCCTTCAAAATCAATAGCTCGTATGTTCTGCTACAGAAGTAGTATTTCCCATTTACATTTATTAAAATAAGAAACTGGAATTTATTTGGCTATGTTCATGACCACTGTGACTTTCAGTCTGCTTGAAATCAAGTGGGAGACTGATAGTACCAAAGCAGTGACACTATTACAAAACTGCAACCTACAGTTGTACTGACCCAAGACAGATACATATAAGATGACCTCTAAAGGAAATAAACATATATTAATAACATAACTATATAAATGAAACATCAGTTTGTGTGAATTCATTATGAAGGCATTTTCCCACTATTGTCCAATGCAGAAGGAGGTAAAGGCTCCTTTTCTCCTCTTCACACTCTTATTCTGTAGTCCAATAGGTCATGGACAAGGCCCTAACAGGCACTTGCAAAGATACAGACAAAAATTCAGAAAAGGATTCAAATCTTTGCAATGGAACAAAGACACACACAATAAAGGTCTGGATCCCCAAAACTTTTTAGCACCATGAATGTTCAAAAACTTGTAGGAACATTTAGTTTATCCATGATGGTTCTGTATGCCTGAAAAATTATGATTGCCCTAAAATTTTCACTTCTTGGAAGCACTATATTCCTCAGCAATTACCTCAAATACTGTGGAATAAATACTTGAGATAACTTAAAAATCAGAAAACGGCCTTTGTTCATGCACTAGGGAAAGGTATAATGTTAAAGATCTCAGGGGAAGAAATGCAACTGGAACGCAAGGCAGTTTATTTCCTGCCAAATTGCTTTACCACCCCTTTCACACAACAAATACCCAATGAATATATCCAGATTACTCATAATCTGCTTGTCTTCCCAAAGGAGACTCTCGCAATGTGTTTTCTGTACAAATCCGCTCTGATAAGATTCAGCTCAACAAACATAACAGCTATTTAAATATATACCTGGAAGAAATCCGTATCTTCTAAAGTAGCTCAGTGCTTAATGGAGTCTTCCAGGACATAAGAAAACCAAGTTTCAAGTGTTCTCCTTCTTCTCTAAGAAGTCCATTAGTATCAGGTTATGTACAGTCTTGGGTAGGTAGAAAGGGCAGAACCATGCTGGTTTAACTTCTGCCATTTTTTTGGCAAGTGAATTCAAAATACAGTACAGCATGATCTGTAGTTGGGTAATTTATCTAACTTCTCTGAAGAGTTTTATATTTTCTTGAGCTGAAAAATTCTAGTTAAGGTGGATACCTGCTCCTCAATTTTCCAGTTATGTAAGAGTTAATGGAATTATGAGGTATTTTCCCTGCACTTTTCACTTGTGAGATCCTGAAAGTTATTTATAGCAAAGTTGTCACAATACATTTTGAAGATTGGTCAGAAGATAGGAGAAAGAATATCAATTTGGAGCCATTATAAATACAATATTTTGCCACAAATAACAATCAAATTGAATGAAAAAAGTGACAGAGGCAGTGGTTATCAGCTCCTGCTACAAAAAAGTGATATACTCTACAAAGGAATGAAAATCTGTCATTGAGTTTCCCATCTTATTCCACTGATTGTAGCAGGGACATAAGGCACATATATCTCAGCTTAGATATTTTTATTAGTTCCTAAGTCTTAAGCAAAATGAATAAACCTTCATCTGAATAATGAAATTACTGTGCAATTTGCTAATATTTACCAGATGCCACGGGTGGGAAGGCATTTAAAAATTGTAAGCAAACAGGTATTTGCATACAATGAACCTCATCTCAGGTAGAAGTGAAACTCAGAATAACAATTATTGTAGTCAAGAAAAAGTAGAGATGAGAGATTATGTAATGTTTATGTAAACTAATCCTGTGTATGTATGTGCTTAAATATAATGAGCTTGATATTCATGTATGTAAAGTAAATATAATAAGCCTGGTGAACTATTAATGTATGTAAAGTTAAGACACATGCTTAGCATTACTTTGCATGTATTGTTCCATTAGGAGCAAATATTTCAATAGTTTTATACAAATAACTATATTCCAAATGCAATTTAAGATATAATGTAAAAAAAAAAAGGATAAAATTACAGTATAGAATTAATTAAAATATTTAGAAAAGTGAGAAAAATACTAGAAAAGTGACAAAACTATAAGTTGTATAGAACCAGATTTTTTATTGCTTTTCTCTTTTTCTAGACATTTACAATGGTAACATAATTTCATAATTTCCTGGTCTTTGTCTACTGCGGATTGACACTATCCCTTCATTTTAATACTCCTGCAATGCTAAGATATACCAGCTCTTACATCTTTTTTACTTTGTGAATCATGATGAGAGGTGAAAGACACTGGTGATAAAGTCTCAGCAAGATGAGAAACATGATTGTTTGTATTTCTGATTTAAGTATAACTTTATAGATAGCTTTCATCAAAGTTAGCTGCATTGCAAGAACCGCATTTATACATTATTAGAGAACCACTAGCTAAGAGGTAGTGTAAGCTAGCTAAGCTGTGTAAATCACTTAGAAAACTAAGAAATATCAGTGGTTATTCATGGAAAATATCATGGATTAATGCAAAAAATATAGAAACATAAAATAATAACATCATAAACTAAATGATCCTTCAGTGTTTGGCCTTATCTCTAGTAGATAAGCATAAACAACAAACATCACCAGTCTTTGACCAGAGTCCAGTGTTTCCATTTTAAATTGAGAATAATCACAATTCAGATTTCTGTGTGTGGTATCTTCTCAGGGATTTTTTAAGTTGACAAAATAAGAAATAAATATTTATAATCCTAATTTGATAATTCGGACCCTCACACAGTCCCAGGCACACATTCACATGCTAGCACACTCACACAGCCCAACATTGAACTCTGAGCTGGCATGGTTCAAGCTATTATGCCACAACTATAGCAGCCTTTCAAGAGCCAGAGCTGTTAATGTCAGTAATGCCACTAGCCATCCCACCAATTCAGTCTTCTGTTTGGGAGTCAGATGAAGCCGCAGTAAAAATGACTTTCTGAAATAAAAATAGATAACAACTTCAAAGGACAGATTTCTTAGCATTTACTAGGGTGAGAATAAAAAATTTGAGATATGAGCTGGCAATTTGTTTAGACAAATTTTCTATTTGCTGCAGAAAGATTTATTGCAGATTTGTTTCTAGTCCACAATTACTCAACCATACTTTTATCTTTCCGAGAGGGAAATCCATAGAACTAAGCTTAGTTTAGATCTTTCTTTTCCAGAAAAAAAACCAAAAACACCTCACAACCAAACAACAAAAAGCCCCAAAACATGTAGACTGTGGTTAAGCCTAAAAAAACCCCAAAGAAATTAGATCAAACTAATAATTTTCTTCCCTAAGGTGAGTTTTAGTATATTTTTTTTTTTACAATCTTCTTGTCATTTGATAGTCTCAGAAGTCAGTACTCTCCTTACTTTATTAGACATAAATCTGGTTTTGATTACAAGAAGTCAGTTCAGTGTTCACTTTTTTAAATTCTTGGTGAATTTTAGAGAAAATTAAAACTGCTCATAAGAAATTTTAATTCCCTTGATCAGTCTTTTTATAGTCAATATTTAAGAGTGGTTGTTTAGGTAATATTAATTACCCTCTCCAGTCCAAGTAAGAGATTTTCTATATCTACACAGATTTCTGTTATGGACAGGATAGTCCCACAACGTTGTATCCTTGGTTAATTTACCACCTCAGTTTCAGGGCACTGACATAAAGGAATCTTGCTATGTGAACTTAATTTGCATATACTGATCAATTTGCTATTTAAAAAAAAATGTACATACTTAGTCTTAGAAGGGAATGAATTTGGAAAATTTCCAGCAGACTAAGACTTTCTGAGAGATACGGGTTACATAAGCAGTACAGGGGGTTTTGTTAAGATATAAGAACATTTTTTAGCAAAGTCAGAACTGTTACATAATGTACTATGAACATTCTGATAGAGGAGGCATAACAACTCCACTCTATCTGGACTTGATATAAACACCACAAAAGTCAGTCAAGCTTTTAATCTGGAAATTATGATAAAATTTGAGATATTTTTTTTCTCAAATATATTGATGATGAAAGGAAACTGAAATTTACTATTCGTAGCAATACAAAAAAATCAGAATGGTTGATTGAATATTATTCATTGATAAAAAAGCATTTTTTAAGTTTCTCATAAATCTACATAGGTTATTGATTGCAATTAATCTTACTGTGGTGAAATAAATTAGAACAGCACCATTAATAGTTTATGTAAAATATTTTTATTAATCTATGCCTAAAGATTAGAAAGTATATTAATGCTCCATCTCTGGATCACTTTTCTGGATTACTTCTACTGTTCGGAAAGAGGCCATAAAAAACTGGATATACACAATTTAACTGTACAAAGCAATTATTTATTGGCTAATGCACAGAACTGACAGCTTGAGCTAATGAGTTGGCGTAGTATTAAGACGCTTACACTCCTGACGGGATACCCAATGAGCCTCTGCTATTCAGGCAGTCCTCAATCAAATGATGGTGAGCCAGGCTATACAAGGGCTCTTTAGGCCAGATAAATCCTCAAGGTTGCTGAGCTGCCACCTTCTAGAGCCCTGGGGTTTTATTCTTAGGGTTTTGTATCCTTTTATGTCACTATTCCTTTCCAATCCTTGAGTGCTTACTATTCTGCTCTGAATAATTACTCTTCTGTCTCTAATTTTGTTGTTCTTGCATGCCTTTAGCTCACACACTTTCTCTTACCTTAACAAGAGTTAGAGAGACCAGGGAGAAGGGCTTGTGAGAGGGCACAGGAGCAGCTGGCTCCCTGGAGATGGGAGCTTTTGGGGGATCCCTGGGGTGGCATGGCAGGGCAGGGCCTAGCAGCCAGGGCCTGTTCCACAACCCCAGCCTGGAGCAGGGCAACCAGAGGGAACACTGAGGCAGCCCCAGGCATCGGGCAGCTCCCTGGGGATAGGTCTAGGCTAGGCTGGGATGTTGCCCACAGCGGGAGGTCAAGACCAGGACTGTTGAGGGTGGGTTTCAATCACAGATAGCTGAACCTCTGAGATGTAGATTAAAGCACTGTTGTAATTAAATTAGTGTGTATTCAGGAAGAAGATTTAATGTTTTTTCTGTTTGTGTTCTAGCCCTTTCAGGATGATTATGAAACAAAGCAAAATAAAATTACTTTTTTAAAAAAAAAGATGTCTTTGAATTAGAAACCTGGTATTTTTGGTGAGGAAAAAAAAGTAGTTTTGAAGATAAATACAGATGATAAAGAATCTCAATTCAGTAGGTAAAAAATCTAGACAACATTTTTTGATATCTTGTGTTCAGCATTATGTACAAAATCCCCACACATCCAGAAAACCTCTCTAAGCATAAACCGAAAGAGAACTTCCATACAGTTTCAATCTCTATGTTTTATATGTTTTAAAATACATTTTTCCCTTTTTTTTCTTGGGCTATGTCTTCACTTTTGAACTTTCTTAATGCCACATTTGGATTTCCCTCTACCATTAACAACGTCCATAATCATTGCACTGACTTTTTCTAACATTACTCACTTCACAAGTATGTTACAAAACCACTGAATGTTGAAATTTTGAAACTATTTAAATCAATCAGTGAAGAACATCTGCTTCTTTTCTTGGAAGAAAAAAAATCTAATTAAAATGAGAGAAGTGCAGAATAGTATTTGGAAAAAAGTTATTTACAATGCATTGAAAAATGAATATATAAACTCTGATGTTCTGATGAACCACAATAACTGTATCTGCAACATCTTATTCAAAATGTTACATATGGTAGCAACTGTTGTTAAATTATCCATAACTAATTGGTATTGTAATTGTCTTTAATCTGAAATAGAAAATTAAATGTGTTCTGGACTGTTAACTGGTTCATATTTTAGGTATTCAGCTAATTAGACATTTCCTAAATTATTCATTTTGCATGTGAATATTTTGTGCACTAAAATAATGTAATAGAATATTTTTGATTTTTCTGATCACTTAACACTATTGAAAAATTCGCCCCCAAAAGGGGATACCTCATTCATATATAGTAATTAAATTGTCACCATATATATAAAAAAGATAAATAAAATTAATAAAATTTTATGTGAACAGTCTTAAATGAAATTTAACTTCCTCTACTTTCAATATATTCAATATTGAATATATTTTGGTGCATATAATTTTATTTTGCTTGTGACAGCTGACCCAGCTGTGTCCCCTCCAACTTCTTGTGCAGTCCCAGCCTCATTGCTGGAGTGGGCAGTATGAAGAACAGAGACATCCTTGATTCTGTTCAGCACTTTTCATCAATAAATAATATATCCCTGTGTTACCAACACTGTTTTAATCACAAATCCAAAACACAGCACTGTAGTGGGTTGATCCTGGCTAGATGCCAGTTGTCCACCAAAGCCCACTCTTTCACTCCCCCTCCTCAACTGGTCAGGGGGAGAAAAATATAACAAAAGGCTCATGGGTGGAGATAAGGACGGAGAGAGATCACTTACCAATTGCTGGCACAGGCAAAACAGACTCAACTTGGGGCAAAAAACAAATTTAACTTATTATCAATCAAATCAGAGGATAATGAGAAGTAAAACCAAATCTTAAAACACCTCCACCACCCCTCCCTTCTTCCCGGGCTTAATTTCTTTCCTGATTTTCCACCTCCTCCCCCCAGCGGCACAGGGGGACAGGGAATGGGGGTTGGGGTCAGTTCATCACACGTTGTTTCTGCAGCTTCTTCATCCTCAGGGGGAGGACTCCTTCCCCCGCACCAGCGTGGGCTCCCTGTCGTGGGAGACAGTCCTCCACAAACTTCAACATGAGTCCTTCCCACGAATGACAGTTCTTCATGAACTGCTCCAGCATAGGTTCTAAGTGGGACCATGGGGTGCAGTCCTTCAGGAACAGACTGCTCCAGCGGGTCCCCCATGAGGTCACAAGTCCTGACAAAAAAACCTGCTCCAGCATGGGCTCCTCTTTTCACAGGGCCACAGGTCCTGACAGTAACCTGCTCCTGTGCGGGTTTCCCACGGGGTCACATCCTCCTTCGGGCATCTACCCATTCCAGTGTGGGGTCCTCCATGGGCTACAGGTGGTCATCTATTCCACCATGGACTTCCATGGAATGCAGGGGGACAACCTGCCTCACCATGGTCTTCACCACAAGTTGCGAGGAAAATCTCTGCTCCAGCGCCTGGACCACCTCCTCCCCCTCCTTCTTCCCTGACCTTGGTGTCTTCAGGGTTGTTTCTCTCACATCTTCTCACTCCTCTCTCTGGTTGCAGTTGCTCAGGGATTTTTTCCCTCTTCTTAAATATGTTCTCAAGAAGTGCTTCCACTGTTGCTGATGGGCTCAGCCTTGATGGGTCTGTCTTGGAGCCTGGCTGGCCATCTTGGAGTCGGCTGGCACTGGCTGTGTCGGGCAGCTTCTCTCACAGAAGCCACCCCTATTTCCCTCCCCCCTGCTACCAAAACCTTGCCACACAAACCCAATGCAATAATTGTCTTCCATGAAGTATAATTTTTTATCAAAATGCAATATTGTAGCTTTTAGATATAGCCTTTGCAGTAAATGCATAGATACATCAAATTGCTTTTATACTATAAGAATCCAAAGGATTTGTATGACATAACAATTGAGTAGCATATGGATTTTGCAGACCAGAAATCACTTTCTCCATTGTCACTAAAAATGCAAAAGACCGAAAGAACATAATAAAGGGACCACTTTTCTGTCTCATACAATAAACAAGTACAAGTATCCTTTTGAGGATATCTCACAATAGTTCCTGTCCCATTCCTCAGGAGGCTGGATAGGAGTGTTTTTACAGAGCAGTGTCTGCAATCTTGTACTGTCAATTATGAGACAAAGGAATAACTTAGTTCCTAAAATATGAGTCTAGAGAGTTTCAAATAAATGCATAGCCACCAAGCAGTCTAACCCCAGAAAGAAATATTGCATTATTTTCTTCTATCTTACTGACTCTAGAACTGTAACTGTAACCCAAAACTTCATATTAAAAAACTACTTTTCAATGAATAATTTTTTTCTGTGTCAAGTATAAAAATCCTAATCTACCTAGGGCACATGATGAAAATATAATGGATCTTTGATACCTACCATAAATTGAAGTTAATGGTCTTCTATTGCTAATACCAGATTGAAAGTAAAATACCAGCTTCCCTGGTAAATATTTTAAATAAGAATAATTCTGCTGTCCAGATGAACAGAGAATATTGATTACTTCTATGCTTAAGTTGATTTACCTTCATTAAGATAGAAAAATAAGGTCAATCAGAATGACAATTCGTGGCTTCAGCATTCACCTTGGTAAAAATTCTAGAGGCAGTTAGTCAGATGACTGTCAGAGATTTCTTTAGTCTCAAAGATAGCATCTGGCCACAGACTTTCGTTGGTGTTTTTCTCAGGTCAGTTTGTGGGTTTTAATCAGGCTATTGAGTAGTTCTCTATGTATGGAGCCTAGCCTTCTCCAGTCTTCATACTAGGATGGTGTCCTTAAAACACAGCATATTGAGACACTCGAGACATACAAGACAGATACCATTTTTACTAGCTTGGCAAACCAGTAGGTTGTTGTTTCATGCCAGGTAGCTAGTAAAAATGTAGCTTGTGTTACAGGAATAGCCAATTCCTTATCAGCTATTGAGCAAAAGCTCTTTTTATAAGCCTTTTATTGGCAATTACTTCTCAACACCTGCCTTCATTCTTCTTGTTCAAGATGAACATTTATAACTGTCCAGCCTCTCTGATTTTTTTCCTTTCTTTTTTTTTGGCAGTGATTTCAGCCTCACTTCTTTGTCATTGGGCCAGTGTTTCCTTCTACATTTATTTCCCATTAGATATATTTATATAAGCTTGACATATTTTTCCATAACTTCTTTGACTAATATATATTTATTCTGCTTTTTGTTGCAACTTTGTAGGCAGAAGTAAATGCTGACTAAATAACTAGAATAATATTGTATGTCAAGGAGCATGTGAAACACCTTTCCCCTTAGTGCAACAATAAGTACTGATTTTGTCTGAATGCTTTTGCAAAAGTTGTTGCATACATGGAATGAATATTTGAGACTTCCATGTATTTTTTACTTCACTGGGCCTTAGGCTGTTTTTGGTTTTTTTTTTCATTTACACATCTGTGGCCAGTACTGTCATGGAAGACAGAGGTTCCATGGCAGAGACTGTCATTTTCCAAGGATTCAGGATTTGGGGATTCAGTGTTCCTTAGCCTATGGAGAAACCAGGTAAAGCTAAGGATCCCACTATCTGAGCAAATATTCTGAGCATTAAGCTAAGCACTAGACAGTAATCTGCTTGTGGAAGGCGTTGATTCCTGTGTTTTCATGACTGCATTGGATTTTTATACAAAGATGGCCTCATAGAAAATGCACATTTACTATAAAAAATCATACCCTCCCTAGGGAGGAATCATTTTTATATCTTGGTCAGTGTCCTGGTTCCAGCTTTGACCAGAAGGAGCTGATGAGCCTTATTTCCTTCTTGTCATGTCTTAGTGCATGATGAAACAATGTTGTCTTGTTATTGAAATATATAATTTTAATACTTATAGTATAAAAATTAAGGGAAACCAAAACAGTAAATATAAAATGTACCACATCGTAATTTTCATCTGCAGATACTAAAAACCCTAGAGAAATACATGAAAAATCTTACCATGTATAAAATTAATACATCTGTTTCATCTCACACTCACAACAGTCACTTTGTGTAGATGCATAAACATAAAAATTCAGTTGTGAAAGTTTAAGACATATTGTGCATATCTATGCATTGGTACACATCTTCATTTTGACATTTGTAAGCAGGCATTTTTATACAACACAACTTTGAAAGTAAGTGACTACATGGTAATTTACCCATTAATTTCAACAGGATCAAGTTAAAACACCTAAGGAAGATTCATATCTAAATTACACAGAGAAGCTTCACTTAGTAATAGACTGTTCGAAGATAACAAAGATGAAATTGAGTTCAGCATGTGAACAGAGGTCCAGGCTGTTCTCCACTTCTTTGCTGACTATCAGGAAAGAGGAACCTGCAAAGGGGGAAAAGTCAGTGACTGTAATTAGTCAGTACTGATTGACAGGGACCTGCTGACCTAATCAGATGAAGTGGACACTAGCAAAGTCTTCATAGTCTTGCAATAGGAAACAGTTTATCTTCAGAAGTCTGTCAAGAATATAAAAATATGAAGAAAATGGATTTGATATTTGACCAGAGCAAGGTCATTGTCAATAAAGTAGCTCAGATCAAAATAGTTGTTGAAAAGGCAGTTATCATGGGTAAAAGAGTGGATGCAGGCGCTACTACTAAGAAATGACAGAAAGATGGTGGAATATCACTTGAAAAGATGATGAAAAGCAACAATCAGAACTAAGGAAAAAGCAAAGAAGTAGCTACTCTGTACAGCCAAATGTTGACATGGGTACATTATCATGAGACTAAATAGCAGAAGGAGAATGACAGTTGGCAAAAATTGCTATTGAGATACGTCCTCAAAGTGAACAGACTTCTGAAAACTACAAGATGGGACAGAGAAGGAAATATTTACTTATCAACAGATAGAGTGTTTTGTCTTTCATTTTGAGTTCAGTCACTGAGGACTGTAATTTATTCCGTGCTTAAGGCAGGAAGTCTTACTTGACGCATATAAATAATAGTGTTGCCAACCTACTAATAATTCACAGGGTTTTTGAGAAGTTCCAGAGGATAAAGTTTTGAAAGAACAAGAAACCAGTAACTTGGAGGGCAAGTATCTTCCAATATAGCTTCATCATTTGCAAAAGACACCTGTTCTTAATATTGAGTAGTAGTAAACTGAGGAGCACAAAGGTAAATCTGTGTTATTTTCCCTCTAATCCTTCATCAGGTGAAGGTAAAAGGAAGGAAGGAAGTAGAAGAAACTACTTTACTGGACAGTGAATCTGAGGAAAAGTCAGCAAGATCTTATTGTTAAACACCAGAAGTTTGGAGATTATAGCAAACTTTAAGACACCTATCTGCAGGACAACAAGCTTTTTATACCACCAGCAGTCCATGTAAAATGCAAAATAAAAATAATAAAAAAGCATGTTTGTAGGTAGCATATAAGGATACTTATAATAAACTCTTTGAGTTATTTTGCCCTATGTGATTCCCTTTTTGTTACAGGTTGAATTCTCAGGTACTTTCTAGTGAAAGACAAATGCCACATAAGCAGCATATAAAAGTAAACAACATTATAACGAAAAAAATATCACTCAGAAATTCAATGGTAGAACAAAGCTTTAGCAGAATTACCTGATGATATAGTGGAATTCCTGCCACCCACAGGCAAAGAAGCTATACTGAAATTAAAAGAAGATTTAATTGGTTTTTTTTTTTGGACAAATGCTTATTAAGATCAATGACAAACCAAAACAGTTGTCCAGAAATCATTGCTGAGGCGTGCCTACATTGCAAATCAAACTGTCCACTTTGATACATATTGACCAGTGAGTAAGTACTTGAACTTTATTTAACATGTAGCATAGCTAGATTGAGTACAGAACTGTCTATAGCAGGTGTCTTTGTGCACACTAGGGACTTAATTTTGGCTAAACTTAGTTCAAAATCTCTACCATTTGAGATGTCCTGTGGTGTCCAAGGCATCTGCACAGGGCTAGCAGATAGAATAACAGATTTATGGGGGACTTCCACTCTCTGGAACAGCAGTCAGGTAACTGAAGTAGCAACCAATGCCTATTTGAAAAATTGAATCCCTTCTTTAATAGTTAAGCTCCCTTTCTAGACAAAGTAGATAAAGTCAACAAAGGTAATGGAACCCAGGAACTGATCCAACTGACAAGCCTCTGGGGGAAGAACTCAGTTGCCTCAATGTAGATGTAGAGCACCAGTTAAGATGTTCCATTATAGCTAAGACATCCACATGATGTTTTCAGACATGTCCCAAGGTTTACAAGAAAACGGTGTTCTCTTAGAACCACAGCTGGAAGCCAGCTGTGACGACGTTGGTTATCTAAAATAATGCTATATTTCTGAGCAACTCTGACTGTTTATCTTAGGTGAGCAGAACTCATCTCTAGGTTCTGCTCATATATTCCTTACATACTCTCTGACTACAGTGGAAACTTTGATACTGCCTGGTTTGTAGACTCTTATATGTAGGTACCAAAATTCAGATATCTTTGTCACAAATTGTATCCCAAATCAAAATTAGGATAGTCATAATGCAGATATGACTTTTATTTTTACCATGAACCCCAAAAATAATGAGAAGCTTATCTAAAATAGATTGATATAATATGGACAATGCTGTCTTTAGGGATATGTCAGTTGTAAGAAAATTTATTTGCTAGGTGAGACCTTTCTGTATTTAACAACTAATTAATGCAGTTTAATAATCTTAACTTACAGTTTTCATGCACAAAGACTGAAATTAACCGAAGACTGTAAAGGTAGATCAAGATATCATAGAATCATTGAGTGGTATAGGTTGGAAGGAACTTTAAAGATCATCTAGTTCCAACCCCCCTGCCATAAGCAGGGACACCTTCCACTAGATCAGATTGCTCAAAGCCTCGTCCAACCTGGCCTTAAACACTTCCAGGTTGGGGACATCCACAACTTTTCCGGGCAACCTCTTCCAGTGTCTTCCTGCCCTCACAGTGATTTTTTTTTTCCTAATATCTAATCTAAATCTACTCTTCTCCAGTTTATAACCATAGCCCCTTTTCCAGTCTGTGGGAACTTCATCAAACTGCCAGGACTTCTCAAGTATGATGGATAGTGGTTTGGCTACTTAATCAGCCACCACCTCATCAGGTCTATTTGACTTGTGCACATTCAGATTCCTCAGATGGTCTCAGCGTTATTCAGGTAAGGGATAATGTGGAGAAAACAGTAAGGGGTTTTGTGGGTTTTTTTGTCGTGAACATATCTTAGAAGGAGTTTTGAAGGATAAGGAGGTAATGAAGGACTAGTGCAACTTTCTTCTACAAATAAGTTGTTTATTTGGCAACTGATACAAAGATGCAAAGAGAAGAAGGAAGAATTAGATGCAATACACTGGTCATCTAAAACTAATTCTTACCTATTCCTTACTGGAAGAGCTTTGACTCACTATGACAAGGGGAAATAGGCTTTACTGCATTAACGCTTTAGTGCCAGACATAGGTTTTTAATTTACTTTTGTGACTATTTGCTTCTTTCTCTTGATGAGGTAATGTGTTGGGTTTGGGGTAGGGGCGGGGGGTTTTGGTAGTGGGGGAACGGGCCATCTTGTAAGAAGCTTTTTGAAAGCTCCCAGATGTACCACCCCAGCCCAGGCTGAGTCAATGAGCACTAGAGAAATCCCTCTGCAAATACATATTTGTGAGAGGAAGGACTGTCTTAAAAGAAGGTGGAGGGAACTTGGAGGAGAGTCCATTGACCTGAACAAAAGATGACTATTGGCCTAAGCAAAGAGAGAACATCATTGCCAGGAGGAAGGAGGAAGAAGGGGAGGACAGAGAACCTCAGACACCTAATTCAACAGCATAGAGTAGAAAGTAAATAAGGTCCCCTGAAGTCCATGGAGGTTCAATGGCAGAGCAGATACCCACGTGTAGGCTATGTAGGACTCCACAAGCCCCCAGCACCAAAGGTAAATTAGAGTTGTGATAAGTCTAGATCACATGTCCTTTCCTTATATGCAGAAAATGCATCCCAAAAGAGAGAAAATACCTTCACTCATTTTCAAACATTCGGAGTTCCAACTTTGAGCAGCTGTTATAAACATGCAGTTTAAGTCCAAAAGCCCTAGGTAAACAGTCCTCACACAGAGCAGCTGCAGATAACATGCCTAGTAAAGTCTGCTCTTGCCAGAATATATCAGACTAACTATCACATGTGTAGGTACTGCAGCATCAGTACCTACGTGAAACCGAAACTGTCAGACTTGTGTAGGTACTGCAGCATCCAAAATATTTCTGTTTACAAAATCATACCAAAAAAGTGAGAAACATTCTAATATGCCAAAATATTCAACATATTGGCATGTCAAATATCATCACTTTTTAAGAGCCATTTTTTACAGTGGTGTATAACTTAGTGAGCATCCATTTAAACTGATATGTTATGATTAGGCCTGGATTCCTCTCACATAACTGTAGTAGTATGAAAACTCGTCATCTGGTCTGGGTTAGGCACTCTATGTAAAACACCTGTGTATAGGTGCCTTCGACAGACACTTCATTCTACCTTTATCTGGCACATGCATTCTGGTGGAACAAATTATTCTCTGCCTCACCACTGATTTTTGGGAAGACTGAGGAAATAAATTTCGAGTAGATACCTAATTATTAGTAGAATAAAATTAAATTAGTTGAACCTGGGCTTTAGAATCTAATTAAGGTTCAGACTGTATGTTGGACAGGGTATAGACATTTGTGGAACGGTATGTAGCACGCAAATTACTCAATCTCATGTGTCCATTTATTGGTCAAAAACAGTAGTCAAAACTAGATGGTTTTTATTGGTGAAGGGACTTAGAAACGTCTTTACTTGTTAGAACACTGTTAATTTTGTTTACTTCAATTATTTACCAGTGAGCATGATATCAACCACTTCATTTAAAGCCTGTGAAATGTCCTAGATGGGTTTTTGTTGCAGGGAATGAGGGGGAAGAAATTATCAATGTTCACCAGATCAAACAGCTAGTTTTACTGTCTTGTCAGTAACAATAGCAGTGAAGATCAGTGGATAACATGAACTACTGAATCAAAAGACCAAAGACTAGCATGTGGTAGTCTTTAGACTGTGAGCTCACAAAAAATACCCTTTAGAAGGAAGCAGTATTCGATGAATTAAAATAAATAAAAACAAACAACAAAAACCCAACTGTTTCATACCTTTCATTCCCTATAACTGACTCAAGGGTGTTTATATAAGCACTCTGATTTCTCTGACCACTGAGGCAGTCTGAAGAAATATTATGTCAAAGTAAACACATACATGCATATATATACATGTATTTTCTTTCAACTAATTCATAGCATGAGTAGTGTGCAACAGCAATGAGCACAACCAGACTGCTGATTCTTTATCTGTCACAGAACAAATAAATATGAAGTTTGAACTTGTCATGAAGACATCCATCTACAAAACTATATATATATATATCCCATAAAATTCTAGAACCTATTTTTGTAGGTGCTGGGTTGCATATCAATTAACTATAGGCATCTATTGAAACAATGTGAGACTAAAGACACTTGAGGGGAAGATGTAGTTCTTCAGAGTGACTTCCAGCCCTGCTCCCTGCAGAGACATCTAACATACCACAGAATCTTAGACTCACAAAATGACTGAGGTTGGAAAGTACCTCTGGAGGTCATCTATTGCAAACCATTGCTCAGAGCAGGGGCAACCAGGAAAGTGTCCCATCAGGTTTTTAATATCTCCTAAGATGGAGACTCCACAGACCCCTTGGGCAACCTGTTCCAGTGTTCAAATACTAATTTGTGCCCAATGCCTATTGTCTTGAATCACTGTGTAGCACTGATAAGACTATGTCTCTGTCTGCTTTACTCCTTCTCATCAGGTGTTTATATATATTAATAAGATCCCCTCGACCCTTTCCTCCAGCCTAAACATTCCCAGCTCTCTCAGCATCTCTTTGTATGAGAGATGTTCCAGTGCCTCCACCATTTTTGTGGCCCTTAGCTAGACTCCAGCAAGTTCATGTCTCTCTTGTAGTATGGAAACCAGAACTGGTCCCTTCACTGCAGAATTTTTTCAGTAGTGCTGAGTAGAGATGAAGGAATAACTTCCTCAGACTGCTTGTGATGCTTTTCCTAATGTAGTCCAGCATTGCAACATCTCCTGACAGACACATGCAAACAGCATGTCATCAGAACATGTACCTCTGGTGATGTCAGGGAATGGGAAGTGTTCTACAATTCATCAACTGAGACACAGTGCCTCACCCCCCAAATGTCTCACCTTTTTCTAAGGAGAGGATGTCTGTCCTAAACTTAGGCTAATTGAATTACAAGTAAACAATACCCCAAATAGACTGTATCAATAGTTCTCTGACCCATTTCAGATAGGTCATGTTAGAAAAATTAAAATCACACATGTGAAAATTTCCAAAAAAGTTAATTTCTATGATTATTTTTGAATGAATAATGTTCATTCTGCTTTTCATAATAAAGCTGTAGCCAGTGTATTCCTTTCAATGTTTTTGTGTCCTTTTAGAAACACACTTTGAAACAATTAGGGACTTGAGCACAAGTCCTATGAGGAGAGGCTGAGGGAGCTGGGGTTGTTTAGTCTGGAGAAGAGAAGGCTTAGAGGTGACCTCATCACTCTCTTCAACTACCTGAAGGGAGGTTATAGCCAGGTGGGGGTTGGTCTCTTCTCCCAGGCAACCAACAATAGGACAAGGGGGCATGGGCTCAAGCTCCGCCAGAGGAGGTTTAGGTTAGATGTTAGGAAGAAATTCTTTACAGAGAGGGTAATCAGGCACTGGAACGGCCTGCCCAGAGAGGTGGTGGATTCACCATCCCTGGAGGTTTTTAAAAAGAGATTGGACGTGGCCCTTAGTGCCATGATATAGTAATTGGAGTTGGATCAGGGGTTGGACTTGATGATCTTGGAGGTCTTTTCCAACCCAATCTATTCTATGATTCTATGATTCTATGATTCTAATTAAGTGTGAATATTTATATTATTATGCCACTTGCATAGTTTCAAACTCTCTGTTGAATATGCACGGAAATTTTTAAGAAAAAAAAAGAAAGAATAAAGAAGGTAGAACAGTCATACCTAACTTAAATTTCACTACTTTGTAAAGAACAGTTTGTAATTTAAGCTCAGTTCTTAGTGGTGAGAGAGAATTTGCTTAAAATGTTTAGATCACATCAAAATTATGGTATCTGGATTGAGTTTGGTTTATTTGGTACAGAAATACACAAAACAGAGATGTCATGTCCATTCATGTGCACTGTCCACTCAAAGGTAGAAAAGCTATGTTTATATTAGCTAGACCTCACACCTAAAGATACTAGGTTAGTAAGCATTTAAGTCTGAGGGTTTAGACTGCTTGTATTTCAAAGTTACAAGCTTGAATACTATGCATGAGATAGAAAAATGAGTTTTGGAGGTAATGTTCACCCACCTGTAACCACAAGTTCAAATTGTACTCCTGCAGCAGAAGGAAATTAAGGCATAACTGCTTCTGAAGCTGACATATTGAAAGATACAGCAACAGAAAGTTTGATATTTCCATTAGGATTTAAATTACGTTTTCAATAATGAAAGCAATGTGTCAGCACTTTTAAATGTTCACAAAGACATGCACCATTAATGCTTTCCCTAACACAATTGCTTCAAAAACTTTTCAAATCTTACACACGCACCCTCACAGGGCTACAAGACTCTTGCCTTCAAGATTTGAGCAATGTTATCTAATAAACAATCTTAAAATAAGTCTAAGTAAGCCTTTTTGAGGATATGACTGATGTTTTCTTCTCTGTTGCAGGTGGCAACAGAATTTGTACTTTTTGGGAAAGCATATATTTTATACAAAACAGGTGCAAATATTTGATTGAGGATGTTGCACATTTTATATGTACTGTAGATAAGCACAATAGATTTTAGCTGTTGGTTAACGGCGATGAGGTCTGCTAATGCCACCTGAAATCTGCAAAGTTACATATTTTCATGCTAGTAGATTTTGACAAAATGTATGGGATGCAACAATTCTATCATTTTGCCTTTACAGTAATTTTTAACAATTACACCAAAATCCAAGTAGGGCCTTGACATTGTCTGTATAAGAAAAAGTATCTACCTTGTTGAAAAAATAAGTTCTGGCCTATTGGTCGTAGTAGACCAAGTCTCAAAACTAGAGTACAGTTAAGGTTTGTGGACAGAAAAAGTAGGTAGGACTAACACTTTCGGGAAAACATTGCTAGTTAAGCATATTAATTTTAATCTGTTCTGGACGAGTTCTGTTTAAACCTAGTTTTATCTCTCCTGACAATAAATTTCTATCATATTTTCAAAATGACACTTCATAATGTAAATTATTTTCAGTTCCTTAATTTTATTTTCATAGAAAGATCAGTAAATTTTTTGAAGATAAAAAACAGCTTGTGGGTCATTCTCATGACATTGACATGTAGATCTTATGAATAGGGTAGGAAAAAAAATCTTGCTTTAGTCTTAAACTTCATAGAAGGCCTGTTAGCAGTAAATCAAGTCACTTGATATTTCTACATAAAAAGACGTCTCAAAATGCAACAGAGAAATAAATGAGTGCATATTTCAGAGGAAAATAGGAAGGATTCACTTTAGATAAATATAGTCAAAATTCCTCAAGATGAATTTCTTGAAGTGGCTGGAAAGCTGAAAGTATAATTGTAATGGAGGCTTTTTTTGAGTCTAATCAGAGATGCCTGGATTGGCTTAGGGAGTCAGCTAGTTGCAAAGCTGCTGCTAGTAACAGAAAATCACAGAATCACAGAATGTTAGGAATTGGAAGGGACCTCAAAAATAATCTGTTCGATGAAAAAGCTTAACACAAAGTAAACTGTCATGTGAGGACAAAATCTTAGTATTCCTACAAAAACTTAGTATTTTTAAAGGTGTAAGATGTATGGCTAGCCACTTCAACTTAAAAAAACAGAAAGGTGTAAGTATATATTAAGTATTTTACAGTAAGCATTTTCTTTAAAAAGTTCCCCAAAATGGAGTGAAGATATATTTCTTACTACTGAAAGAAGGAAATAATAAATCTGAGGGTGAAATATTTTTGCTACCAAATTTAGTAACTTTATATAGGCTCGATATAACAAAGCAGAGAACACATGAAGAACTGAAAGAACTAGAAACTTACGGAGTGTGAGTAAAAATAATTAAAAGTAAAGAAGGCATAAAGAGAGCTGTGCTCTAAATATTTCTACAATTGAAAGGGTTTTCTATATTGTCTGTGGTGATTATTATATGTTGCAAAACTTGTACAGTACCTACAGTATCTCCTCTCCCTCATTAACTGCCATATTTAATGAAAATGTCTTTCTGTGTAATACCAGTATAAATAGTTATGGAAAACCTGAAAGCAAACACAGAAGGTGCACTAAATATAATATTTCTGGGTTTGTGCTGATTAATGATTCAGTTTAACATGACCTTTAAAATATTCTTTGCTTCTGAATATAAAAATAGTACCTGCAAGAAATCTGTGAGAAATGAACCAATGGATTCAACAGACTACCATTTAATGCACCTCTGGGGGAAAAAAAAAAAAAAAAAAAAAGGAACTATCACTAAAGACCTGAAATATTTTTGAACATGGAATAGTCTTTTAAAGTCTTACTACCTCTGAATGATTCCTAGTTTACCAGTAGGTTTGTGTTAGCACTAAATTAGCTTAATACTTTTGAAAGGTATTCTTAAGACCTGTATATCTGACTTTTCCCCTCTTAGACTCAGATTTGAATTTCCTTACCCGATTTCCAGCTATACAGATGCAATCCCTGTTATAACAACTTGTCCTCAGTTTGTTTTACTTTGAGTGACTGAGCACTGGAACAGGTTGTCCAGAAAGGCGGTGGATTTTCTACAGGGAGCATGTTGCCAGCAGGTTGACTTCCCCTTTGTTCAGCACTAGTAAGGCCGCACCTGGCATCCTGTGTCCAGTTATGTGCTCCTCAATACAAGAAAGACATGGATATACTGGGGAGAATCTAGCAAAGGGCCACAAAGACAATGAAGGAACTGGAGCATCTCTCCTATGAGGAAAGGCTGAGAGACCTGGGACTGTTTAGCCTGGAGAAGGCCCAGAGGGGTTTTCATCAGTGTATGGAAAGGTGTAAAGAAGAAGAAATCAGGCTTTTTTCAGTGGTGCTGTGACAAGACCAGAGGCAATGGGCACAAACTGAAAGAGGAGGTGCAGTAGGAACATCGGGAAACACTTTTGCACTGTGAGGGTGACTGAGCACTGAAAGAGGTCGCCCAGAGTTGTTGCAGAGTCTCCATCCTTAGAGATATCCAAAAGTAACCTGGACATGGTCCTGCTTGAGCAGGGGGGTTGGAACAGATAACTTTCTGAGCTCCTTTCCAACCTCAATCATTCTGTGATTTTATGATATGCCATCCACTCATCTTTCCTATGCATCGTACTGCATGTCATCATAATATAAAATACATTTTATGTTCCATGTTCTTCAAATGGCAGTCTCTGTTGCATTATTATGCTATCAGTGGTACAACTCAGGCACATTAAGCTTTTTTTCCACTTCTGTTCATGTCAGACATCCTTTGATGCCTTCTCTCTGATACCTTCTTGTGACTACTATGAATTTTTCTCATCCTTAAAGACAGGCAGATCAGCAGAGCCACCACTCACTACCACACTGCACTGCATAGATTCTGGAAATCAGTGAGGAAGTACAGAAAGAGAAAAGGATCTTTGCCAGGCAGCAGAACCTGAGTCAACAGCATCAGGTGCTGCAAACCTCAGGCCTTAGGCCAAAGTAACTGATTAGCACTGACAGTAACAACAGTCACTGTGGGTATTCTGTATTTAAAGACATTGCATTGTTCTCTTAAGGGAGAATGTACAGGTGTTGCATTAAAAGGCAGAGAGATTTGGCAGAAAATAAACTCCCTTGCATTCCAGCCTATCCTCAGATATCAGAGGGGCTCGGGGTGGCTGAATTTAGATTCTGAGTGATGCCCAGTTCTGTACGTTCAGTATATTGAACTATCATGGCTCCAAATTCATTAATAGTGCGGCACTAGAGTCCAGTTGCATTTGAATGAACTAACACGGCCATTCGGTCTCATTCATTGGGAACTCTCACAGCTGAATTCACTAATAGTGCAGTGCACCTCCAGTCTAGTCACATTTCAATGCACTAACACAGCCACGCTTGGTTGCATTCAATGAGGACTATCATGACTGATAGCATGACATTTACTGAATGGTGAAGTTTATTGAAGGAACAGAGTACAGGTTCTTTTGGATTGCCGGTGATAAATATACTGTCTGCCAAAATGAATGTAGGTACTTGAGAATATACAAACATATCTACAAATATCTACAAACATATTAAGGAAAATAAAATGTAGATACTTAAAAAACATAAATCTATAAACACATTAAGTTAAGAGAGAAAAACAACTCTATAGAGATTTTCTAATTTTCCCGGGGAAGGTTCAAATCTCACCCAATAGGAGTCCCTTTGCAGGGGAAGAGAAGCTCAGACCATTAACTGGTCCCAGAAATCAGGAATGATTTTTGATGATATCCTCCTGACTTGTCTGTGATGGAATCTTCCTTAACATCCCCCTTCTCTTAGGCTATTTTATACTATTTTCTTACTTTCAGGTGGAGCTTGAGTGACTCTAGTCATACATACCCTTATTATAATTGGTGTAAAATTTCCTCGCTTTCAAAGGTATAGACTAGAGGAAATCCAGAGTGCATGCTCAGTGAGGGGTGGTGGCACCCTAGAGGCAGGTAGCTTTTGGGATGGAGGTGTAGTTTAGCATTATAATGATATTATAATGAGCCAAGTTCCACCGAGGACACAGTTTTGACAAAATGATGAGAAACTGCTGGCTCAGGGTAGCGACCATGCGGCTTATCAGTTCTCACATACCAACTACACATTCCACTCTTTCTTTCAAGCTGTACCTTCTCTTGAGATGTAGGTACAGAGAGATTTCTAAGTCACCTCCAGTAATAATTCCACAGCAGGTGATCCACTTCCAGAGTACCACAGCTAAGCAACCAGGTGAAGAAGAGGCTTACCATCCCATTATGTAACTGTGTTACTTACTGACTGGTCACTGTGCAAACACATAGGAAACAGCAGTTACAATAGCAGTGAGGGTGCAGAAATCATCAATTACCTTGCTGATCCATACCCTATGCAAAGCTGTGGGTGCTGTGCAATTATCCAGACTGTGCAGGGCCTGGGATGGAGGAGGTAAGGGGATTCACCCTATCATAGATTGGAATTTGCTCCATTCATTACCCCCCTCTGCAGGACTCTGTATTTCCACTGTAAGTACTACATTTCTCTAATTTCACAGGCCTTTGTGTAGCACTAGGGAAGATTCATGGACAGGATACCCTCCTATACTGACCACAGACATTATGTAAGAGTCTTTGAGTCACTGATTATAGACACGCATTAAAAAAAAAAAAAAAAAAAAAAAAGATCAGGGGAACATCTTTTTCCTCACTGTGGTGGTTTTGGTGGATTCACTCTTTTTGCTTGCAGTTTGCAGTCAAACATAGCCTGCTCTCTCACCCTCCCCCCCACCTCACCCAGGGAGTAGAGGAGAGAATTGGAAGGAAAAGGACAAGGAGACTCAAAGGTTGAGATAAAAACTATTTAATAATTAAAATAAAATGATAATGATAACAGCAGTGATTATAGAATATTCAAATGAGTGATGCACAGTGCAATTGCTCACCACCCACTGACCAATGCCCAGCCTGTGCCAGCCAGTGATCCCAGAGCCGAGACAGTCCTGAAACTGAAACCCCAGAAAAGTGAGCCCAAGCAATCCCCCAGAGAATACCCCCGTCTTACGGTCAACCCTGGTTAATATACTGACATGATGTGATATGATATGGAATATCTCATTGGCACATCCAAATGTCAGTTTCAGGTTTTGTTATTCACTGTGCTTCTCCCTCCCAATCCTAATGCAGCTGTGAACCAGCCAAACACAATGGCCTTGAGCTCCAGCAGCCACTAATAACATTAGTAGTTTTATCAACATTCCTCTCGTAACAAGTCTTGCACTGAAAACAAAACACAGCTATTCTAATTATTAAAAAGAGAATTAACTCTATCCTAACAAAACCAGGACACTTTCCCAGAGGGAGC
Organism: Antrostomus carolinensis; assembly: GCF_000700745.2. Lineage (NCBI taxonomy): Eukaryota > Metazoa > Chordata > Aves > Caprimulgiformes > Caprimulgidae > Antrostomus > Antrostomus carolinensis. The sequence continues at coordinate 66,220 of NW_010311775.1, forward strand.
ATTTGGGATCTCCCTCCACCAAGAGCATTCTCCAGAATGGCAGTTGCTGCTTAGCCTCTCCAGTCTCAGATTATACAGTTAAGTCAAGTCACAACCCTCACAAGCACAATAGCTGCAGTCCACCAAGCTTGCTACATTACAGCAGTAGTTAAAACCAATAAACAACCCTCTCAATTGATTAAGTCGTTCCTCTTCCCTTTACTTTCCTCATACACACAGCCTTTGCCAACCTACTTTACCCCATTTTTTTGCTTATTCTTCACCCTTGTTTAACCACATCAGGGTCTGAAAACCCCACTTCCCAACCACTCAGACACATCTCCCACCTTCATCCGACTTTAGTATTCCCTGAAATGAAAAGTCATAAGCAAAATCCTTGTGAATTACATTTTTTATTTTGAAAGTCATAGCAAACTGGAGGGTGAGTTACCGGGAAAGGAAGGGGTGGGGCAGAGTTACCGGGAAAGGAGGGGGTGAGGGGGAGGGAAGAGAAGGGGATTAAGGGGCTGTGTATAGATAACAAGAAAGTCTAATACTAAGAAAACAAACAAAAGTCAAATATCATGCACCAGAAAAGGATAATGGTGGTGAGGAGAAGGGGAAGTGAACTCCTATTTGTCCATTTCATTTGCTCATCAATGTCAAGATGAGAAGCATAAACATGGCAGTTTTGAGGGTTCCCAAGCTATCTCTAGGAGGGATTCAGAAGCTTCTGCGGTTTCTCCACCTAGACCTTCCAAACGAAAGGTTTGCTGAAGAATCTGGTTGTTCTCGTGCTTCTAGGTTCATTCCTCTACCTTGGCTTCCAAATAACCCTATCAACAAAGTCCATGAAGACTGACAGTTGACCCCTTGTCACCTCTCCTGAGTATTGTTTCACTTCCAGGTGGCTCTAAACAGGGCCTCATCTTTCTGTCCCTCCATAAGCCTTTTTAGTTATGTGACCAGTGGCTGACAACCCAGCCTGTCTCTGCACAGCTCCACAGGTCAACCATTTCTTATGACCGAGACCTCCTCTTCAGTTGTCTCTCTGAAATAAGCGTATCAGACAGAACATGTTAATCTCTGATAGCATTTCTTCTTTGTTATTGCAAGACACATTGTATGAGCAGGGATCCAACTTTTTATGTTACCTCAAGTGCACCTGGGAAAGAGGTGAATATCCTTCAGGTAAGTGGAGGGAGCTCTACATCAGGGTGCCGTGACTGCCATGCTGTTGCCTATGAATAATTCAGCCAGGTCTGCTGTCTGTGAATTACCCACATTGGTATTCTCACACAGGGATCACTGCTGTAGAAGTATATCTGTGTGGGGCACACCTTGAAGTTTGTAACCACTGCCTCCCAGTGAAAGCGCTGAGTCTTGCAGAAACCCCGAAATATAGAATATAAAACTCTTCTTCCATGCACAGCTATTCTAATTCACATTTCCTTGCTTCATTCCCTGAACCTATTTACCCTACCTAATGACCTAGATGAGCACCTAGCTTCCTCCAGAAAGCCAGATGGAGTACACATTATTCTTCACCAGCCTGCTAAACCACATCTAGATTGAGCCTAGGGGACAATGACAGGGAACCATCCCAACAGACTATTAGATATGTCTAGTTTTTTGGGGAGGGTGGAAATTTAATGGTATGGATACAAGATGCAAGTTTGATTGTACCGCTTTTCCTTCACGGTAGATTCCTGAACTGTTTAACTTAGTTATGTGGATATTATTGGGATAGTCAAGATATATATAGAGAAAATGTTACTCAAGGACTTCAGGAGGACTGTACTAAGTCCAAGATTGTCTCCCCACTGCCCCAACAACCTCCACTCAGATAACACATATATGGAGACAGACTTGCTACATCTCCCTTCAACACTCTGTTAGAGTTCCTCAGCTGGCCATGTTTGGGTTTTAAACTTATTTAGAGCTATATTAGAATGAGCAGATTCTCACTTAGCTTGGTTAGCTTTCTAAAATGAGTGCAAGATCTTCCGCTAAATATTTCAAAACCTTCAGTCAGTTGGACACATTCTTCCCATATTTATTATACACTGAAAGAAAAGAGTTCTTCATTGAATATGCAATATTAATTCTATTTTAACCACAGATGCCAAATAAGAGGGTATATAACAGAGTAGTACAAGAGCTCTTTACCTGATGAACAATTCAGCATGTAGAGGCCCTCCAGACTATAAGACTGTATTTATACTAGAAAATATAGCAGTGAGAGAGAATGTTCCTTTTGTTTGTTCATACTGTAAAACAGTAAGAAAGTTCTCCCGTATGCTTTGGCCTAGGTCAGCTGGTACTCTCCCAAATATTTCACAAGTATAAGCCAGTGATCTTTTCTAGTTGTTAGCGTTAATAAGGTCACATTGTTTTGGAATTTAAAAGAGATTCATAGTGTAGATTTGGGCTGATCTGTGATAACTGCCCTCAATGCCAGAGCATTTAATTTTCTAGTATTGACATAACTCAATAGATTAAGGTGGCACATGCATCATTTAGACATAGCATGAATGAGGCTTCTAAAAGCCAGATTAAGTACCCTATGTTTTATAGATCTCAGGTTGAATTATCTTTATTTTTCTTTTTTTTAAAATTTATTTTTATTCAGAGAGCTATAACATAAAAGAACAACTAGATCTGTAATGTAGAATTAATGTCTCTCTTACATGAAAATGTTCAGAATTAAGTTGATGGAACGAAAAGCAAACAAGCACACAATTTCTTCATGTAAATTAATTCACAGTTTTATTTTTTCCCCTCATAAATGTTTGTCCCTAATTTTCCCTTTTAATTTGTCTGGCTACAATTTCAAATCTACTAAGGTTTCTGTCTCACTTTTTTTCCTTAAATGAAATGGCAGTTTAGTAATCCTATGAATGTAGGGTAGTACACTGTTGATCTTTTTGATTAAACCGATTTAAATTTCTTGCTGAAGGTATTTCTTCTAGACCTTAAACCACATTTGTATGTTGTTGTACATCCTATCAATTCTTTTCTGATGTTCTATTTCCAAAGTGAACTGCAGAAACATATGTAGAATCTAATACAGCTTCATCTGCAGTGAAACTAAAAATCACTTCTCTATTCCTTTTCAGTACTCCTGTTTTATATCCAGTGATTTAATACCTCATATTTTGTCACAGCAATATAATTAACATGCTTGTAAATCTTATTCAGAGATACTACTTTTTAGAATCTATGTTTTCTAAAGATGGTGTCAATGTCCTTATTTCTTATTTTCAACTATTCTTGAGGTTATGATAAAAATTCTTTGTTTAGATAGACTTACCAACTAGACCAAATTGTGACACATTACTTTTTTCATTATAATGTATAATCCTGCAATCACTTGTATTATCTGTATTTTTTTTTTAACAAACATTATCCTTATTTACACATCACTGTTGAGCAACATCAGGCCTAGCAGCTGATCCATGCACTTTTCCAGCACTGCCTTTTTCAGTGATAATTCCCTATTTTCTGCTTGTGAGCTATTTCTTAATCAACTTCTTGTGTAATTACTGATGTTCTCTATTTGTTAGCTATTGTGTGCTACTAAATCAGTTGTCTCTTTTTTAATTTAATACATAAGTAGCTATATTATCAATCAGGTTTTCAAGAATTAAATGAGATTTGAGTGACAAGAACTTTCTAAAATATGTTGATGGGATTTTAACTCTGTCCTGTCATTTTATTTTCTGTCAGAAAGATCTCAATCAGATTTCTTTTTTTTTTTTTTTTCCCCCACTCAGATTTTAATATTAGGATAAACGGTAATTTGTTTTGGTTTGTTTTAATTTTTAGAACAATAACAGCACTTCTCCAGGGTTCTGTCAATTCCTTTATTTTTCAAGACAGATTCAAAATTGTTTCATGGTCAAGGGCTACTCAGATAATTTCTTCAGAACTAACAGATACAACTTCTGTGTTGTTTCTGATTTTTTAAAATGTTTATGTTTACCAATTGTTGCTTAAACTCTTTCTTATTTACAAATAGTCTGGCTAGTACTATGTAATTTCTAAGTGAAGTAAATATATAAAATTATAAAATCCAAGGTGAAAAAGTCTAATAATTATCAACTACTTATGTTATTCTTATTTCCTAAATCTATCTCCATTCACTGCACTCAATAAATATTCCTTATTCAAATTTCTTTCATTTCTCACATTCTTTAAAAATTTCTCTTATCATCCCTAAACTGGCAGCTCTTATTTCTGATATCTTTAGTTCCTTTTAACAATTTTCTGTCTATAATCTTATTCTTATGGTTACCTATATTATATATTATATTATGCATATACTTATATTATATATGTATTTATACTTTATGTTACCAATCTTGAATTACTTATAACGTACTTCTAATGTCATTTACAATATAATTTAATTGCTAAGCCAGTCTAGCGTCTGAACTGTTGATTTAAGGAGTACTTAAGTGTTTTTACACTTTAGAAAATATTAAATTATTCTTAAAGCCATTTTTAGACATTTTTTTGTTTACATTTCTGTCTAATGTTTTCCCTTGAGCAAATTTTACTCATATTCTTCCACAGCATGGTTAAGCTAAAACTTTTGGTACACCAAGATACAAAGGGGTCTTTAATTTCTATTTGACATTCGTTTCCTGAGCTCTAAATATATATCCTCAAAACCCTCCTTCAGCTGCGGTTTCATCTTCAACCCAATTAAAGTACTAGTCTTTCTTCCAGTCAAGACCACCAGGCACATAAGTTTCTTCTCTGTGGCAAGTTACATGGTTAAAAAGATTCTCAAACTAGGAATGCTCCTTACATACTTTGTTTGCAAGGCATGACCCAAAGGGAATTACTGGAAATTTTTACTAGGCCAAATACTGCACTGCAAGGAAAAAGAGGTAATGATCATTTCTCGGCACCTGCTTTCAACAGTTGAGTGCTTGTAGAAATCTTCTTTATGATTAACAATCTGGCATTTCTCCTTAGGCTAAAGAAGCTACCTGAACTCTGATCTTCCATGTCTAATTTGACCACTCTAACCAGAACACTATTTGGTTTAAAAGGGAAAAGGAGCAGTAACTACCCATTGTGTTTTGGGACTTCCTGGCAAAAAAAAAAAAACCAAAAAACAAACAAACAAAACAAAACAACAAAAAAAAACCAACAACAAACAAAAAACCCAACCCAACCCTGATATGTCTGATCTACCCAACTTTGAGTGATTTTTGTTATGAATTCTAGTGGAAAGACTTATGTTCTTCAGGCCAAAAGTGAGAGGCTTAAGCATACCTCTTTCCTTGGTATTTCTTCCTGATTAGTATAGCTGGCTGCACTCAGCTTGCTAGCCTCTATGGATCTTACATGCAAATTCTTACCTCTCTCATCTGTTCTTCATGGACTTTAGGCACACATCTTGATGCTGAAGCTTCTGTCAAACAACAAACACACCTGAAAGTAGAACACTACAAAATTGAGACCAAGTTCCCCTCCGGATTAGGCTCCAAGCACATTCACTTTTCTACATATTTACTACCTATGTCTGCAATTTAAAATAATTATAATTTATATGGACAAATATAACTGTTTAGGAGGATCTTCTACTTCCTTGTATCATAAGTAATCAAGTCCTGATAACTAAGCACTGGGCATATATCAGCTGTTGTTTGATTTTTTAATTTTTTTTTTTTAATCTGCCATAGTGAGGTCCAGACTACAATCCTGGGTTCTTTGGATGGTGGAAAGCATTTTGTGTTAGAAGACTGTCATTGACAAGATTTTTAAACTGTAATACTAAAAAAAATAAAGGCCTCTGCGATGGATTCCTAAAGCATTACTTTCTTTTTTTCTTTTTGTGCATTATAGACACATGCTTAAAAGTAATTTATTCTACTTGTTTAAAGGCAGTGTTCTGCAGAACACCTCTTCCTCCTCCACCTTCTGACTTCTCTCAAGCATTGAGCCATATGCATTCAAGCTTCTGTGGTTTTGAGTTAGAAAGCATGCTAAAGCAGGTAGTAGTGTATTTAATGTAGTTTATTGGAGTTTGAAATTAAAAGAAGCTTTAAAAAAGAAGTGTTTTTTCATTTTGAGTAAATCATACAAATAGTTGTGTTATCCCTTTGATACTGATTATGACCCCACTGCTACTTCACAGCTAGTAGATGCCAGCTGAAAAAACAAACATTTTTGTTCTTTACAGGTTCAGCTGAGAGTGGCTTTTACGTAACTGTATCCTCAACACACACAAAAGATTTATTTTCTGTAAATGGTTTGTCTAGAATCCAAAATTAAATATATCGTGTTACATTTTTCAATAGGTCATAAGAAGAAAGAATTTTCAAAAGCTGGCATTGCAGTTTGGCAATAGTGAAAAGAATAATATTTCACTTGTTTAGTGTATGCTAAACTATTGTTTGTGATAAGAGGTAAAAATGGTCTAGATACTAGATGATCTTTAAGGTCCCTTCCAATCCAAACCATTCTATGATTCTATGATTCTATGATTATGAAAAATCATTACTCCTGTCAGAAATGCCCTGATATGTGCATTGATAGTGTTAGTGATTATAGCTTATAGTTTAATGTTAGAAGGAAAGTCAGATCATTCTGAGATGAGAATTTTTAACAACTGTCTATAAGATCTCATATTACCAGAAGGACAGGTTGTGAAGATGAGAAAGGAAGTAAGGACATGCACATATCTTAATTTTTTTCTAAAATTGAACCACAGTCATATGCTACCACTGATTCCCAAAAGAATAATGGGTAGAATATTCTTGAAGCCTGACTCATTCTTTCTTAAACTGTCAACAAGTAAATCAAATACATAAATCTTTTACATTAATACAGAGCAAAATAATTAAAAATATCTCTGAAAACACTCATATATGTGGCTATCTTTATGTACGTAAGCATTTTTATTTCAGTAGAAGTATGTACAGCTAAGTGACTGCAGAACTAACTCTCAGAATTGGAAATACCTTTGGCTCCATGTGATACATCACTTCCACAGATAGGATGCAGGCTTGTGGAAGAATAAACAGGTTATTTTTTATAAAACAACTAAATGATCTGGGAGCCTAAGACCCATTTTAAAATCTGAATTATAAGTACCAGATAACAGGAGATAGATCCCATCTCACTAGACAGCACCTCAAAAATTTTTGCCAAGTTACATAATGCTTGGGATCTTCAAATGTCAAGATTAAGATTCTACTGAACAATTTAATGTAATGAAAAATCAGTATCTGAGATTTAAAAGCATAAAAGGAAATAAAATGAAAAAGCTGGTAAGAATAGGTCACACAAAAGATGAAAATCTAAAATTAAATATTTAATTAGAACTCTGATTTTGCTTTCAAGGTAGGTGGCATTGCACAGGCTATATTACAATCTTTTATAGCATTTAGGTTTTTTTGCCGAAGAGAATACTGTTTATTTTTGACAGGCCACTTTTATATTAATACATGTGTAATAGGATAAGAACTGAAATCAGCTAAAGATGGTAAATTTTACATTATTGGGAAAATTACAATTTTTTGTATTGTAAAAACATTTATTTTTAACAATTTACCTACATTAATCAAAAAAGTACAGCATATTTAATAATTTTACAAATTCTTCATAAAAAATATATCTCTGTACAAAAAGTTCTTTTGCACCTACTTCATGTCACAGCAGCATGTAGTGAAATGGCAGAATGAAATACTGGGAATGAAAATTAGATTGACTTGATCATAATGCCGGCGTTCTTCCCCAACCCCCCACCCTCACCCTCCCACCTTTTTTTTTTTATTTTAATAACAACTTTTCTTTGTTTACAAAATATTTTACACAAGAAAAAAAATTATTGCAGCTAGCCTGGAGAAAGGCAAGATGTGTGATACAAGCAGCAGTTTTTAACAGCTTTGAAGCACATAACCTGTTTTTAAAAAAAAATATATAGCATGTATTATTAGCCCGTCATAATGATCTGGTCAACACTGGGGGAAAAGTCTTCTGCATATATCTCAGAAAGCAGATTTCCTGGCTGCCATTACCTGGCCACTGCACAACATTTTAAGAGTCTTATTCTCATGAAGCACCATATGTAAGGGCATGCATACATTTTACTTTGTAAAATAACTTCAGGAAAAAGAGATCCAACCTGAACAGAAGACTCAAACATAGTGGAGAAAGAGAGGCATTTGAAGGATGTAGATAAAACTGATAAAACTATGAGAGCTTCTATTTAATCATTGCTCCAAATAAACACCTTAGGACAGTCTGTCAGTGTGTCCTGATTTTGAGTGTCCCTGATCAAAGAATGCTCACTGGGGATAAACACTCCTTACATAATCTCCTCAAAATGAACCACTAGATAAAGGAGTTACAGGATCGGATCTAGGCTCTCTAACACAAGAGATCAAATAATTAAATTATTCTATTTTTACTTTTCATTCAAAACATTCCTTGGTGGTCATAGTGAGATAGGTCACTGAAAAACACCCTGTAAGGGCAGGTCTAGACAACATCAATAAAAGCTACTTAGTTGGAATTTTGTGCTTGTTTTCAATTCTCCAATTTTTTTCTGCCATTGCTACTGCAGAAAGACTCCCAAAGCAGTAAAGTCAATTCTGAACACCTGTCAAAAACTTTAATCACACAACAGCTGTTCTTCCTGACTCATTGTTCCTACAGAAGCTTTTAATTGGCAGAGCAACTTCCTCTACATGGGGGGGGGAGGAAATTAGGACAACAATTTTGATATGATGATTTTATTCTTTCTCAGGAAATGTGAAGGGCTCTGAGATGTGACAGGTAAATGAGACTTACTGCACAAAAACCTCAGAAACAAACAAAAAGAAAGATAAAAACTACTAACAAAATGAACAAGGAACTTACTGCAAAGGATTATTTATTAAATTTTCTTCAGAGTTTCTTGCTCATATGAAGAATATAACAGCTGGAGGCCCTACAATAGTGTATTATATTGCTGGTATTTTTCTTCTAACAGATGTAGATTTGTTAAGTTGACCAAGGGTTACCTTTGAAATTTTCTTTGTATTCTGCAATGTTAGTGGAAAAACCTGTTATTTGGCTTACATTATCTTTTTTGTTTCATATGTAACAGCCAGACCTACACACATGGAGTTCAGAAACATTTTCCTACAGTTTCTGATAGCAAATGGACATTAGGATAGTTTGAAATGCAGAAAACTAAAGTAAAACAACAATAACAAAAAACAAAACTGAATTTTAAAGAAAAGCGAAGCAACTTTTCTGGTTTCTGACCTCAATGTATATGACTAAAATCAGATTTTCCTTCATTATTTCCTGCAATTTTCTAATTTTAAAACTCAGTTTAACCAATTTGCCCAATGACATTTTTTATTTATTTGTTTTCATTCATGAAAACCTCTAATTCTAAGCAAATGTTAATGATTTACTCAATCATTCATATTTACAAATGTCAAACTTTCTCTGTCAAACTGTGTAAGTACAAAAGCAGAAAGCAATGTGTTTAAAAAAATTTCAAAAGAAATAGAAATCAAAGATAGTTGAATATTTCTCTTTGTTCAAAGCAGACACTGAATGACAGCTTGTTATAGACAATTTGCACTGGGTTTACATATGCTACTGTAATGTGTTTTAGTTCCATGTAACATCAGAAAACGATGTCATATTACAGGAAAAAATGGGAAAAAATGCAAAAGGGAAGACTGTATTATGAGCACAGGCTCACAGGCTTTATGAGCTATCTAAAATAAATTACTATTCACATTTGTACATGGCAAGCAGCAATAGCTGCTAACCCCCCTGCTGTTAAATAGTATGATACTGACAATGGCGATTGATGACTGATTTCAGAAGAAAACAATACTGGCAATTAAAATTTCTTTGAAACGGGCTTTTGTTCTGCCTGAAAGTCTCCAGTGCCTTGTAATCATGTTTATGAAGAAATTTAGTAAAAAATTGACAAAAGAAATATTGTCCTCTATCGCATAAGATTTTAACTGGTGCTAAGCATGAGGCTCATAATTTAATATTACAAGTAAATTTATTGTGGAATGTTTTGTTTGGCAAAGAGTGAGTGAATGTCTATGTACAATGGACAGTGTGTAGAAACCCTGTATATTTTTACCGGTATCTTACTCAATCATCCATAACACTCTAGTGCAAAAAAATTGTGCATTAACATTTTGTAATATAACGGCTGATTGGGAAATTGATAAACTGCCCTATGTATGAGATACACTGGAATTTAATTTTAGCAAGATTTCAATGGTAAAGCATTTTTAGGTGTATGCAACCTCAAGGAAGATTTTCTTCTCCTTCAAGAGTGCTCTATTTCTTCAGAATATTTCCAGGGATAACATGTGGTGCTACCATTTGTCACAGTACTCAAAGGATTTATCCAAGTGCCCAGAAGAATGCATTGAAAGGCATCCAGCCACATACAAATATGAAAGTCTGAGGCATTAAATATGAAAAATTGGCATGACTCGGCAGTCTTCCTTAAAGTGTGCCTTGATTTGAAGTAGATGCAGCCAGGCATTTTGATCCAACTTTAAGATGAAAAAATATTCTTTGTCTGATCCCCAGAAGACAGACACATTTTTTACCAGAAAATTTAGCTGCATGTAGGCTGACAGAAGATGTTAAAGATTACAGCAGCAAAGCCAAGAGAAGAAGGGAAACTGGTATATGGCACCAAAGGAATTACTGCTTGTCCATCAGAGGTATGGCTATGAATCAGTCATATTGGGCACTGAAGGCTATACCACTGTACAAACTGTGTTCAGAGTCGTATCAAACCTCACAGCCTTTGCCTCTGTGGGTTTTAAGTTTGTGTCATACATAGGATTTTCAAATGAAGCCTGTCCATTACTGTTTTCGTGTCCAGCATACCCATTGTACTGTACTTTTGGTCTTGTTCTGGGAAAAAAAAAATGACAGGAAATTATCATTAGTAACCCATAAAAATAAACATTCTACAATTATTGCAAATTTTATCTATGAAGCTTCCATCCTGTCTACACAAGTTGCACAACTGTCTAAAGTGATGAAAGGAGACCCATAAAGATGTTGCAGGGACTCAAAAAGTAAGAGAAATCTGTCTTGAAGTTATTTTTCATAGCATGAAGAGAAGAAAATAAATTTCTAAAGGGCAAACTGACGCTACAAAGCACAGAGACAATGTAGGCGAAATATAGGTATGCATTTCCTTTATAAAAATGTCTAAAAAAAAAAAAAAGGGAAAAAAGCTTGTTGTTAGTGCCAAAATTGTCAGCCAAAAGTAAGCCAATGTACAACAAAAGTGCCAACCAAAGTGAAGTTGGAAATGATAACATTTATAAAGTTTTCTGTCAGTAGTAACAATTATGATATTTTCTGATTACATTTTCCCTTCTTTATTGCTAGTCTGATCATAAAATAATCTGTATACAGAGTGGAAACACTTATTCCAGCTTTACTAAAGTAACACCTTACCAATTTCCAAATACATATCCTTTTCTTTCTGAAGTATTCATATCAATGTTAAAACTACAGCAGCATTTTTAATAGATGAATTTAATCTGATCACAATCAAGCATATTCTAATAGACTTTCCTGCAGATTTGAGATCTTACCCACGCTAATTTTTACAGTATACCTAGGAAGGCAACTAGACCATCTGTGCAAATGTTCTGATGAAGATCAATACAAATTGTCAATTTAAAAGGCTTGAATGGAGTAGATTATTAGGTGTATGCAGAAAGATAAGAGTGAGTGGATTCTAATTCATTCTTTCAAAATTGTCTTGGGTTGTTTGATTGTGCAAGAGTTGCCTGATTGAAGCTATGCTGTTTGAGTTTGCACTGCCTTAGATTTAGTAGTACCCATGGGATGCGTTACAGCACTTCAATGGTATAATACTAACTTCCTGCTCTGGAATGGTAGTAAACAGTTGATAGCAACAAATTACTAAACTGTTCACTTTACCTCTGCTCAAAACATCTAAGTCAATAAAGTCTGTGGGTGCTATCAACACCTACTAAATCTAAGGCAGTGCAAACTCATCAGCATAGCTTCAATCAGGCAACTCTTGCACTGACATAGCAAGTGTCCAGAATATGTTGCACTGCTAGTGGTCGTAACCTTCAGACCAGGGTCAGTAACTTCAGTTATTCCAGACAGATCTACATAGCATGCCTGCTTACCTCTATAAATATTTCCAGCAATAAACACTACTAAATACCTTCAAACATATGTAATCACATTGAACAAATCCTAACTAACATTCACATAAATTTTGACATTTGCATATCAAAGGATACAAAGAGTTATCTTTCAGTAACCATTTTTCTATTTTGGGTAGTGTTTTACCACCATAAAGAACATATCAAAAGTTCAAGATGTTCACATTTTTATGCAAAGTTCTGTTAGAATATATTAAGCCATTAATTAAATGAAAAATGAAGCAGAATTTCTGATATATCCAGCAAAATTATATCCTATTATATTTAACTACTTTAACATGAAATCTCTTAGCATCTAAAAGTATCTAAACATATATATATATAAATATATAAAGGAGGTTCAGCATGTAATGTTATACATGTAATTGAAATAGGGCAAGAAAGTCAATGAAGGACTGCAAAATGTAGATGCTTGATGCTTAATAATGTAAAACAATTTAGAAAAGAATCACAATAAAACTTCAGAAAAGGGTTCTTTAAATTCAGTCTTAGAAATTTATTCTACTTTAGATAGCAGATAGGGAAACTATTACTGGAAAGATGTCAGTAATGGAAATTGACAACCTACAAATAATTCTGCTACTCATAAATATGTCCTTTTCTGCATATTTTTTTTTTAGAAATAAAACATGCGTAGGAGCTTTCCTATGTGTAAGTAAATCTATTTTAATTTTGTTCAGAAAGTTTGAGATGCTCTCTTCATTCCTGAAGCAATCCCTGTCTGTCAGATAAAAGTCACAGTAACTATCTAAAAAAGGTTTAACAACCCTGGTTCTAATTAGATTATATTAATCTGACATAGGCACAGCAGAAGCATCCATAAAATTGTCCGCTAAAACAACCTTCAAACTCGCCGATACAGAGAGCCTCTAGGGGCATAACTACTATCACATCATTGTGAAAATTTCATGTTGTTACTCTGCTTGTTAAAGTAATTTAAAGAAAGTGCCTTCAGAAGTCACAGATTCTGTTCTCTTTCCTTTGGAACATCCTTTGTTTTGAAGAGAATAAAGGCAACCTGAAGTTACTTTACATTTGTAATCAACTTGTTAATTTTCTGATGACAATATGACACTGATAAACCCTCTGAAAACTGGTTTAATGGAAGAAATTGTTTGAAAATCTAAAAAAGGAAGAACATTCTTTGAAAGATTAAGTTATTAGTGGCATGTCCTTTTTCAAGTATCTAATGCATTTAAATTAGATTAAGGTAAGCAGAACTGCAATGCTGTACCAGCAGCACCATAAATATTGGGATTACAGGTGCTCATGTAAAGACTGAGTTTTCTCTCTCTTAAATACATATGTATGTCTACTAAGTAGAAAACAGTGTCCACTGCTCATGTAGGACATAAAAAAACTTAATAGAATAAACCACAAAATGTACCCTTATGTCACAATACAGTTTTATTAAACTTTTATTGGTTTGCCTCCTGATTCTAAGAGCAAAGTGGCAGAAATGTTCCCTCTATGTTCCATCTCTTCACCCAATGTGAATGCCTGTGCTCTCATGCAGCTATTTAGGTTCAACCCATTGCAGAACAGGAGCCATCTGAGAATGCAGATCTGTAGGCATCAGAAAGGCATCTTGCTTATATGTACTGGGAGTTCACAGCTCTTCCTGAGCAGTTTTTTCAACAAAAGGTTATATTATATTTCAGGACATGTATCATTTTAACTGGAGTTCACAAGTTTAAGCCCCACTGCAATTTCTTTTTCCTAAATCATCTAGTGCTGAGGTAGGTAGACAGTTCAGTCCATTACAGGGAAATGTTGGACTTCAGTTTGTCTATGTGATTTCTTATAATAACAAATACTGCTGGTATCATGATTATAGAATAGAAATTTTAAGAGCATATTATTAGAAACAGCATTTCTGCTCACATAATTCTGCAAACTGCAGGTAACACAAGGAGAACAGAGAGTATTGTAGCTCAATATAAAAAAATAAGAACTGTTCCAGAAAGCTCTAGCCAAATAGCACTCAGAATGAACAAAAGTTCAATAGATATGTAGATATCAGCTTTTAAAACAAATTTCAGGCAAGATGGCTGGATTTATTCTATTATCTAATGAGCAGAAGTGATGTAAATTCTAGTAGTAACCACCAGCTTATTCAGCATGTACTGTAAGTAGTCTCATTATGGACTGTTCCCTCATTGAATTTATGGATATTTCAGCTTGTATAATTAATACTCATAAGCATTTTGAAAGAAGCAGCATACATTCAATTTAATAAAGTATTAAAATAAAAGAACAAAACATATGACCTGAGATTTCAATCTGATTCAGTCTAACGAACCAAAAAGGCTGATAGATCTTTGCACCTTAACACAGTGACTCATTTTTCTAATTGTTCATCATTAAGAACTGCCCTGCACTGAACCCCTTTGTGAGAATACTTAGAAATACTTGTCATTCTAGAGAAAATGTATTCTTGAAAGATTTAGTATCGTGTTCTCTTGTTACACTTACCTACCAAAACTGAAACAAAAAGCTTATTAAGTTACTGCATAAATAACATTTACAATACCTGTGTTTGTAGAGGTAAAATGCAAACCCTGATAATATTAGCGCAAAGAATGGTACCAGGATGGCAGCTGCAACAGAACTGCTGTTTGTACCATAATAGTGATTTGAAAGGTCTGTGTCTGCACTCAGAGGACCTGAAATTAAACAAAAAAAGGTAGAAATAAAATTCCCAGGTTTTCTATCTCACAGTTCTCTTTTTATTAAATAGTAAAAGAAAGTGGTGTCTTGATAACATAATTCTATTTATAAGCATGAAACAAATAGCATGCAGCATCATATTATAAATCTTGTTCATGTCACTTAATAATGTACCAATAAGTATCAACACTATAAGAAAACAGTATTCAGCAAGTAAAATCATTACGAACTACACCTGTCATGTTTCATTAATTTAATAAATTTAAGCCATTTACCTTCTACGAAAAATTGTTAATACTGCAAAAACTATTCTATGCTTGCAGCATTGATGGCAACAGCATCAATAAGTCTTTTTAGGACTCTGGCACAGGTCAGTGATATAGCAGAGACATAGCCATTATGCTGCTTTCAGCAGCCTACTAAAATATCTAAATAAGTTGCAAAACTGAGACAGAAGCAAACAATGACTTCTTGCAGTTCAAGCTTAATGTAAAAGAGGAAAAAAGTAAGGTTTTTTTATCTATTATATATTATTAAAACTTATATGTTCCAATTGCTAATATTATAACATATTTTGTGCAATACATTTTACAAAAGGTATGAAATTCTAGGAAGTAATTAAGTTGCCTTTAAAATGAAGACAGCCCTCCTAGGAATCTCAGAATTGCCAGATTTGATCACTAAATGTGACAAAATACTGTACTTCAATGTTTTTCACTGCCTTAATCTCTGTCACATTTCAAAGAATCACAGAATCACACAATTGTAGGGGTTGGAAGGGACCTCAGGAGATCATCCAGTCCAACCCCCCTGCCAAAGCAGGTTCCCTACAACAGGTTGAACAGGAAAGCATCCAGGTGGGTTTTGAACATCTCCAGAGATGGAGACTGCATAACCTCTCTGGCAGCCTATTCCAGTGCTTTGTCACCCTCACAGTAAA
>NW_010311776.1:0-1451 GCF_000700745.2 Antrostomus carolinensis
CTTGGTCACTTACAAGGCTATGCACCCCCCAATTACTGGGGGATCACCCCTCTTTGGGGTGGGGAGACCTTCGTCCTATAAAGAGCTGTGCACCCCCAATTACTGGGAGTCATCCCTCTTTGGGTTTGGGGGGAGCTTGGTCACTTACAAGGCTATGCACCCCCCAATTACTGGGGGATCACCCCTCTTTGGGGTGGGGAGACCTTCGTCCTATAAAGAGCTGTGCACCCCCAATTACTGGGAGTCATCCCTCTTTGGGTTTGGGGGGAGCTTGGTCACTTACAAGGCTATGCACCCCCCAATTACTGGGGGATCACCCCTCTTTGGGGTGGGGGGACCTCCATCCTATAAAGACCTGTGCACCCCCATTTACTGAGGGGTGACCCCTCTCTGGGGTTGAGAGGACCTTGTTTTTTTGTGGGGCAGTGAACCCCCTGAGTTACTGGGGGGTCATCTCCTCTTTGGGTTTGGGGGGGACCTTGGTCCTCTGTAGAGCTGTGCGTCTCCCTGGTTACTGGGGGTCACCCCTCTTTGGGGTGTTACTGGGAGTCATCCCTCTTTGGGTTTGGGGGGAGCTTGGTCACTTACAAGGCTATGCACCCCCCAGTTACTGGGGGTGACCCCTCTTTGGGTTTGGGGGGACCTCCATCCTATAAAGAGCTGTGCACTCCCATTTACTGAGGGGTGACCCCTCTCTGGGGTTGAGAGGACCTTGTTTTTTTGTGGGGCAGTGAACCCCCTGAGTTACTGGGGGGTCATCTCCTCTTTGGGTCTGGGGGGCACCTTGATCCTATATAGAGCTGTGAGTCTCCCTAGTTACTGGGGGTCACCCCTCTCTGGGTTTGGGGGGGACCTTGCTCATTTACAAGGCTGTGCATCCTCCCAGTTTCTGGAGAGTGTCCCCAGTTTGGGGCTGGGACCCACACCATTAAGGGGTGTAAGTGCCCCCTCTATCACTGGGTCCCCATTTCCTGGGGGACTATGGTCTGTTAACTGCCCCCCCCCAACCCAGGTTTGGGGTCACCTGCTCCCCAAGGCTGGGAGGACCTTGCTCCACTATAGGACCGGTGACCCCCATACTGCTGGGGGTCACCCAGTCCTTGGGGTGGGGCAGCCTTGGGTGCTATAGAGGGTTCTTCAGCTCCATTGGCTTAATTGGGGGGGCGGGGTTGTCACCCTCTCCCCAGGATCAGGTCCTATATACGACCCCACTTGCGATACTGGGGAGCTGCTTGGTCCCTGGCATAGGACAGACCCCCATCCCACACAGACCCACACACTTTGGGGTGTTTGGGGGATCACCATCCCCCCATGGGACCCCCACGCTGTCACTTGTCACCGCTCTGTGCGGGATGGGTGTGTGGGATCCCGTGTCCCCGGCTGTGGGCAGCACAACGGGGTGATGCCATGTGTGTAATGGGGAACAGCTGGTGGAGCAGCTGGCCGGCCCC
>NW_010311776.1:1592-2450 GCF_000700745.2 Antrostomus carolinensis
TGGGCTGTTGGCGCAGGTTGAGCGCCGTGGAGCAGGGAGCTCCTGATTGCTGCCCGTCCTTGGGGGTCCCAACCTAGCCCACCCCAAAGGCTGTGGGGTCACTTTGGGGATGTTGGGGTGACTTTGGGGATGTCGATCGAGCCCCTTCTCTGCGAGGTGCTGCGGTGACAGGGGTGAGTGAGCACACGGTGGGATGTGGCAGGAGGGAGGTGGGTGGGCAGGGCTGTGGGGTCACTTTGGGGATGTTGGGGTGACTTTGGGGATGTCGATCGAGCCCCTTCTCTGCGAGGTGCTGCGGTGACAGGGGTGAGTGAGCACAGACTTTGGGGATGTCGATCGAGCCCCTTCTCTGCGAGGTGCTGCGGTGACAGGGGTGAGTGAGCACACGGTGGGATGTGGCAGGAGGGAGGTGGGTGGGCAGGGCTGTGGGGTCACTTTGGGGATGTTGGGGTGACTTTGGGGATGTCGATCGAGCCCCTTCTCTGCGAGGTGCTGCGGTGACAGGGGTGAGTGAGCACACGGTGGGATGTGGCAGGAGGGAGGTGGGTGGGCAGGGTTTCAGCCCCCCCACTTCCAGGTGATGGGGTGCTTGTTTTGGGGCTCAGTGGGGTGTCTATGGGGAAAGGTCCTGACATGTGTTGAGATGCAGCACCTGCCTCCTGCGGGGAAAGGTGTGGAGCTGGTGGGCTTGGGGACTGAGTTCTGTCTAGTGAGACAGGATGCAGGGGTCCCGTTGGGTTCCTCCCCGTGGGTCCCGTTGGGTTCCTCCCCATGGGTCCCGTTGGGTTCTTCCCCGTGGGTCCCGTTGGGTTCCTCCCTGTGGGTCCCGTTGGGTTCTTCCCCGTGTGTCTCATTTGG
>NW_010311776.1:2714-4279 GCF_000700745.2 Antrostomus carolinensis
CTTCTCCGTGGGTCCCGTTCGGTTCCTCTCTGTGGGTTCTGTTTGGTTCTTCTCCGTGGGTCCTGTTTAGTTCCTCCCCGTGGGTCCCATTTGGTTCCTCCCTGTGGGTCCCCTTGGGTTCTTCTCCGTGGGTCCCATTCGGTTCTTCTCCATGAGTTTCATTCCGTTCCTCTCCATGGATCCCATTCCGTTCCTCTCCACAGATCCCGTTCCCTCCCTCTCCTCCTCACAGCGCTGACTCCTCGGTGGCCTCCATTGAGTCATTCAGGTCTCCCAGCTGGTATTTTTCCACCCGCCAACCGAGGGGGATGTTTCCCTCCCCTCCTGGGCTGTGGCAGCTCGCAGTGACGGCTGCTGCGTGTCCCAGGGACGTGTCCCTTCTCCAAACCCCCCCACGCTGAGGTTCCCTCTCCCTCTCCAACCTCAGAACCCATCTGTCTGACGTGGGATGGCTGCGATGCTCTTGCTGCTGGACACCCATCCCTGATGTCCACATGTTCCTCACCTCGCTCAGAGCTTTTGCATCCACACTGGAGCCTGGGCTGGTTTTTGTTTGGTTTTGGGGGGTTTGGGGGGGGAATTTGTGCCCCTGGCAAACAGGAATTTGCAGGGAGCTGTTGTCTGAGCAATTTGTAATAATCCTCTGTGCTGAGGAACTGCAGGGAAACACCAACTCCTCTGCAAACCTGAGCTCTGGGTCCTCATCAGCCCCCCTGGTGTCAGTTTAATGATGGAGCCTGAGGGATGTGACACGCTCTGGTTGTCCCCTGGGATCTTGGTTTAATGGCCAGTGTGTCCTCTCCACGGGGAACAATCAGACCACTGCTCCTCTTACACCTCACTTAGCATCTTGGAGAAGCTCCTGCTCCAAAATACTCAGCGTTTCCTTAGGGTGAGGAAGGGCACATACATCTCCAGGGACCTGAATGTGACTTCAAGGACAAAAGCCACGCTGGTCCCTTCTCTGGTAGCACTCGGGGCTGAGCATTGCTGCAGCTTGTGGTCCTGGAAACCATCCAGGAGCTGGGAAAGCTCTGTGGGATCCTTCGGATGAAAGGTGCATTAGGAATGCGCAGGATTATTGGTATCTTTTTAATCTCTCTTTTAACTGTCTCTTAGCCTGGGGGAAGGATTAGATCAGTGACTGGAGATGGTTCTTTCTCCATGGACAGGACAAAGTGGTGCAGGACATTTGCTCTGTTATGGGGGAGACCTGAGAGGGGGTCAGAGGGGCAGCATGGAGGGGACAAGCCACCCTCTGCATCCCCTCTAATCCTGCAGCACTGGCTCCTTGTGCTGAGCTGGTGTTTGCCCGTGCAAGGGCTGTGTCCATGGTGTGGGGCCATGGTGGTGGCCGTGCACACGGAGCAGGGATCTGCACCCCTTTTCACCCCGGGTTTGATTTCTTGATGCTCAGGGGCTGCGTGGTGGCCCTGGCTGCAGAGGAAGCTCAGGGCTTTGTGTACTGAGCCACCAGCAACCTTCTTCGCTTCGCTTCCATCTCCAGGAGGTTGGGCTTTAATTCAGAAATAATGTGGAAAGACAAGAGTCCCGTCCCCCCCCCC
>NW_010311777.1:0-208 GCF_000700745.2 Antrostomus carolinensis
GTCCGCCCCTCCCTCCGGCCGGACGAGCCAGGTCCCCGCCGCTCCCGGTACCGGTTGCCGTTCCCCTCTTTGCAAAGTGCCCGTCTGGAAGGTGCAGGCAGCTGAGGCGATTCCTGCAAGTCAGTTTAGGGCTCAAAATCTGGATTCTGTCATTTTTGCTTCACCCACCTTCATCGAGGCTGGGCTCCCCCGAGTTCCTGCAGGCGCA
>NW_010311777.1:256-16228 GCF_000700745.2 Antrostomus carolinensis
CCTGCTTTTTATTTCTGTGTTTATCAGGAGTGTATTTAAAAAAAAAAAGAGAGAGAAGGGCTGAACTTTGTAACTGAGGCAGCAGCAGCAGGGGCTGAGCCGAGGCAGGACCTGGGAACATCCCCTCAGGGGTTTTAAATTGTAGCTTAGAACTGGCTGGGAGAGACTTGGGCACATCTACCGTTTAGGAGGAAAAACACGCTGAGTGAAACACAACCCTGGCTCCTTTGTTGGTGTGTTTTTGTTGTATCTGGAGCACAGGAACACTCTTTGAATGGTAAGCTCCTTGGGAAGTAGTTTTATCAAGTCATGCCTTTGAGCTTTGGACAAAGTTTCATTTTCAAGGCTTCATTGTGTTTTTCTTCAGTTGGAGGAATCTAGGGATCATTCTTCCCTCTCCCCCCGCCTTGTATTAGCAGAAGATGCGTGTGTGTGTGCAGTCACTGTCACAACTGTGGTGTTGCTCCATTTGGAACCCTGAAAAGAACAAACTTCATAGAGTGGTTTGTGTTGAAGGGACCTTAAAGATCATTTAGTTCCCACTTGCTTCCCTCCATCCCAGCATAGCATGGTCATGCATGGACTGTTGCTTATGCCTTCATTAAGGGAAGAATGGACTAAGACTGATATAACTAATGGCAAGGCTAATTTAGTCATCCCTTTTGAGCATTAAGCATGGATCCTACTTGTCCAGAAGATACAATACATTTTCCTGCTATAGAACAGCACTGTAATGTCACTGCACATTTTTAACAAGAATGTCTTTATTATGCTTAAATCTCTTAACTGCAAATCCTCCCTGACTCAGGCCATACACATTCTGCTGTTTGGTAATCTCTGCACATAGCTCTTTATTTCTGTGCCCGGTTCAATTATTGAACAAAGTTATTATCTTGCTAAAATACTCCACTTCAGATTGCTGCTGACGTACAGATCCCTCTGGCTAGAGCAATCTGTATCTAGGTATAAATTTATCTAAAGGAAATAGCTCTTTTTCAGGGCTAACCTGTTCATAGAATCATAGAATGGTTTGGATTGGAAGGGACCTTAAAGCTCATCCAGTCCCAACCCCCCTGCCAGCAGCAGGGAACCCTTCCACTAGACCAGGTTGCTCAAAGCCTCATCCAGCCTGGCCGAGAACACTTCCAGGGAGGGGGCATCTGGCCAACCTGTTCCAGTGTCTGACCACCCTCACGGTGAAGAACTTCTTCCTAATATCTAATCTAAACCTCCCCTCTTTCAGCTTAAACCCACTTCCCCTTGTTTTGTCATTAACTGTCCTTATGAAAAGTCCTTCCCCAGCCTTCCTGGAGCCCCTTTCAGGTATTGGAAGGCTAAGATCTATATCCTAAGATCTCCCTTAGGATTCTCTTAGGAGGAGCCTACCTAAAACTTATTTCTGCTAATGAGGATAGAATCAAAAGTGTGATATATGACTGTGATCTTTGGATCATGTCACAGCCGTGTCAGCAGCACTGAGTGGGCACACACGTCTTGCCATTCTGGCACTAATGCCTTCTGTGTGCTGGCAAGTGGCATTGTCCGTTCGGGCAATAAAACCTGAGCTGCTGCTCCCTTCCTGGTACAAAAGTAACAATTGTCTGTTCCAGTGAGAGTTCAAGCTGGTTCTTGTCACTGTTGAGATACGTTGCATGGTCTTTGTCGGGAGGACTTGCAGAGGCTGAGGCAGCACTGACTGTTTAATGCCTACAGAGGAAATGTGCAGCTCTGTCCCGGCTCGCTGGGACCCCGCGTCGCAGCGCATCTCTGAACTGCCAGCGCTCCCCTTCGCTTCTGCGGGACTTTGGCTGTGTCATCTGTAACGAGGTTTGAGTCACGTGCTCCTCTGCAGACAACTGATAAATCCTCTTACACAGTCTCTATTCTCAGAGGGCTCTTGGGCAGAAGAGGTTGTCCAAGCTGAGAATATGGCCACTTGTCAGCTTGTTTATATTCTGAGTGCTTAGGTAAAGTACTTCACGTTCTGTTTCTGGTTTGTGCGCTCAGCCTGGAGAATGTACTATGGCAGTGATAGCTTTTAGTGTTTCTAGATTGTGCTCACTGAAGGAGGAGCTCAGCTGGATGACTAGAAGCTTATAATCTTAAGAACAATTTCTATATCATTAGATTCGTGTGCTAATAATCTTGAGATTGCTGTTTGTGCATCTTAAACATGGAGACCCCCCCACGCAGAATCCTCTTTTTTAACGGGTATTTTGCCACTTGTAGGAGCAGAAGGTTGTAACTGAAAAAAAATGCTGAAAGACTGGTCAAATTTTGCTAAAGTAGTGTGATGTGTTTAGTGTCACACCTGTATTTAGTTACATTTGCATGGTAGCAGCCCTGTTATTTTTTTAGGACTGTGTGGTTTGCATTGGGACACTTGTTTCTGCTGAGGTACAGTGGGTTCATATGGTGACTCTGCACTGCACAGCCTCGAGGGGGGAGACACATGAGCTTTGCTGTGTGTTTGCAGATGGGTAGAAACCCTTTAAATGGTAGTATGGATTTGGGATTCTTTTGTTTTGTTGGTTTTTTTTTTTCTTCTTTTTATTGTACTTCCTGTCTTGCTTCAGAAGGGAAAAACCTGTTATTAACGTACATTTTTTGGATTCCCAGGATAAAGCCTTGGATTTTGTGCTGCTAAGTCCTGGTTTGGCTTAGCTGAGAGGAGAACCAAGAGCAACCCACTCCAGCAGCAGGGAGGGAGCACACGGCAGTTCTGCTGCTCTCTGGGGCCACACAGCACTCTGGTGTCAATTCTTCCTCTAGAGAGGAAACTGCATCATCACAGAGCAGTTCTGTCAAAATAAGCTAGATCTGTCAGATAACTGAAAGAGAGACTGAGAGACACTTTGTTTCTCCACATAAATCTAAATTATATTCTGCTTACAGATCTTTTCCAGTGTTTGCACAAGTGTGTTGATAAATTAAAGAACACTTTGTGTTTAATGTTTTTTTTTTCCAGAAGTGGTTGGCTCTGAAGGCATCAAACAGAATGGAAAAAATCTTGCAGTTAGTCAGGACCGGAGGCCTGACAGCACCGATAGAAGTGCTCCCAGGTATGGTGTCTCTCTTGCTTCTTGTGTAGGTTGGGTGAAGCAGTTGAAGGAGAGTTGTGCACATCAGATCAGCCCTTTGTGGAAGGTCTGGTGAGGAGGAGTGAAAGTGGTTGCAATGTTTCTTTGCCGATTTAGCTATGCCTCCCTTCCACAGAGTATCTCTCTATAATGACAGTAACTATATATAGCACCAAAGTTCTGGGTGCTTTTGGGTGATTGGGTGTGGATGGAAAGAACTGCAGTGGGTACATTGTTGATGCTTTGATGTCTAGAGACAGAAAAAGAAAGTGCAGAGAGCTTTCTGTCTGGGCTGCTTGGTTTTCAGCTGGAAACCAAGTGGGGAAGTTGGTCTCTGATGGCAGCGTGAGATCTGTGCACACAGCAGAGCTGGAGCAATCTTGTGGCTGCATTATCTAGTTCCATCTGCTGGAGACCATGTTGGCTGCAGTCCCTGGAGGTGGTGGGATCTAGAGCAGAAGTTGGCAACTTTTTGAGAAGAGGATCTGCAGATTCTAGTTAGGAGAGAAAAAAGTTCAGTGTAAGCATGCTGTCAGAACTTCAGCGGGAGTCTCAGCGCAGCCTCTCGGAGCCAGTCCTGCTAGTCCCCTATTTGGGCATATTTTTGCTGTCTAGTGGGACAGGACCCGCTAGCATGGTTTATTTTGAGTTCAGAGAGCTTTGGCTTGGGGCCACCCTGTCTCATAGATACACTCTTAAAATGTTACAGTTTAATTTTCCAGTTCCCAGGACTTTGTGGACCCTGCTGTGTATGTCTGTCTGCGTGCTGTCCTTGGCACTGGTGTGCAGGTTGCTGACCTTAAATTTATACTGTCCACTGGCTTGTGGGAACTCCCAAGCTGTGCCATTATTAGTGTTGCAAAAGGAGTTTGCAGAGCCATGAGATACTAAATAAAATCACCTCTACCTCCACCCACTATGTGCTGCCTACTTTCTAGGCAGAGCTGGGAGTTTTCCACCAGGAGGCTTTTTAAACAAACAGTTTTTCATTCTTCTGCTGAGGTCAGAAGGGCTGAGCAGAGGCAGTTGGAGATGAGATTTGCATCTCCTTGCTCCAGTAAGCAGGAAAGGTGTACAATAGGATTTGTATCAACATCCAGATGTGAGTAAAGCCTGCTCTGAATCAACAGGCTGCACCAGGTTAGTGAAAACCATTTGTTTTTTCAGTTAGTTAAACTGGTTTTATCTGGAGATCTGAACCATTCTAAGAAATGCTCATTTCAGTCTTGTTTGCTTATCCCAGACATTGATTGTTTTTAGTGAAACAGACAGATAAATGCAAATCAGGTCTTCAGGGGCAGAAACAAGCTGTTTAGGTTGTGTCTGTATCCTGGGTTTCATCGTGTAGTTTTGCTTTTGTTTGCAGGCAAAACAAACTCAAAGCTGAAGTGACAACTGAAATGGTTCGGTCTTCCAGCGTAATGGTTTCAAACAAGGCTTCAATCTTATCAGAACCAAAGTTTGGACTAAGAGATACTATAGTTAAATCTCAGCTTGTACAAATGGAGGATTCCTACACACACATACAGAGCTTCAGGTAACGATCGTTTCTGAGAAGAACCTGGTTTTGCAGGGAGAAGGTTAGTTGGTGTAAGCTGTCAAAAGAACTCACGTTTGTTACTTCATCTGGTATCCCTGCAAATAGGAAATTTCATAGAAAAGTATGATCTGTACTTCCCAGAACAGCTTTCTTTCCTTGTTCAAGAAGTAGCAGAGAAGAATTTCATTCATGTTTTGGTCAAGGCTTGCCTCATGTTTCTTGTTGAGAAAATGGCCTTTTTGGAATAACTCTTTCCTGTGCTTATTTCAGACTGTGTCTGGAAATGCATCAATTCTGTCACCTCTGGCCTTCTCTCTCACTGCTTCTCTTCACTATTTATCCATGTAGTTGTTCCAATAAGCTCATAAGAGATTGGGTGAAATATATAATTAGGACCAGAACTTTACTGTGGTTCAAATCCTTTCCTGCATGTCATTCTGGGAATTTAGAATTTCAAATTGTTACTGCACAGCTCTAGTCTCTTTTTTTTTTTTAATACTATATGTAAAAATGTGTATCATTCTATAAAGATGCTGCTGTAATTAAATCATTTTAGGGATTTCAGCTTTGTCACGTTTTCCTAATTCCTCCCTGGAAATAAGTTATTCCTAAACAATTATATGTAGTATTAAGTACACGGGTTAATAATAGTGGTATTTCCATCAGCTCTACAATTTGCAGCTCTGTAATCTAGTTGATTTCTTTGCAGATTTTTTGTTGGGACATATAATGTGAACGGTCAGTCGCCCAGGGAAAGCCTCCAGCCGTGGCTGAGGTGTGACACTGAGCCTCCAGACCTTTACTGCGTGGGGTGAGTGTCTCTTTCTGGTCCATCCTGCCAGACTGGACCGTGGGTTGCTGTATCTGTAGCATGGAGGTGTTCAGCCAGGACACCGCCGCTCAGGGATGCTGGTGTTGCCTTTCTCCATTGCACAGCTTTAGAGTGTGTGTTCACGTAGCCCAAGGGGCTGTTGTTCTGGCAGTGTCTGGACTCTCTGGCACTGCAGCGTTACAAAATAGTGAATGCCATTCAATTACTAATAGTAATTTAGCTTTGCATTTAACATACCTCTAAAATCAGCATAACTGCGTTTGAGTTTTCAGTTTTAACTTTAGTGAATCTAAATTGATTTAGTTCTTTCCCAGAGGAAAGGACTGGAGAGTTATAAACAAGTGCATGCATCCATGGGTTCCTTCCTCTAACACAGTTTCCAGGAGCTTGATCTGAGTAAAGAAGCCTTCTTTTTCAATGACACGCCGAAGGAAGAAGAATGGTTTAAAGCTGTAACTGATAGTCTTCACCCAGATGCCAAATATGCAAAGGTAAATGTGGCTTTTGGGAAGAAGAGTGTGGAATAATTTTCCACTCGGGCCTCTTTTCCCTTTGCT
This sequence comes from Antrostomus carolinensis, assembly GCF_000700745.2. Lineage (NCBI taxonomy): Eukaryota > Metazoa > Chordata > Aves > Caprimulgiformes > Caprimulgidae > Antrostomus > Antrostomus carolinensis. The sequence goes on from NW_010311777.1 coordinate 6,266, forward strand.
TTCTCTTTGTTCTTGTTGCTGTGTCTTCCAGAGGCTCATTGCAGGCTTTTCCTCAGTCCGAGGTGCTCTGGAGGTGGAGTGGGTAGTGTTGCAGTGCAGGGTGCCGAGGCAGGGCGCAGGACTGGGGACCAGAGCGAGGCACCCGCACAGGAAGGAACCTCCTGCTGTCTTAGGGGAGGAGAATAGGAAGTATCTTAGCTTCCATGTCTCTCTCCACAGTGCATGGTGGAAGGAGCTGTGAAGGTATCTTGGTAGGGATACTGCTTGTGTTTTGGCTCCTGCTCCTTAGGTCTGCTCTGTGTCCTGTCACTGTTGTTGAAGGGAAGCTTCTTCCATGGGCTGTGCCTGAGCTATAGGTTTTGCTTTGGGCTTTAACTTTATTTACTGGGGTGTTGGGCTGTGGCTCCTTCCTGTGCTGTGCTGCTGGAGCGCCTGTGTGGTGTGAACCTAGCTGGTCTGTTGGATGGGCCTGGAACTCCCTTTTTCTTCATCTGTATTTTGGTGACCTGTGTTCTGGGCTGGGGAGTGATGTTCCTTCTCTCATGAAACCTCTCTCATTCTGGTATTTAATGGAACAGGGTCTGTTTTTCAGGTGAAACTTGTGCGGCTCGTGGGAATCATGCTTCTGTTATATGTGAAAGCAGACCTTGCTTTGAACATCTCCGAGGTGGAAATTGAGACTGTGGGAACTGGAATCATGGGGAGGATGGTAAGAATGGCAACTGTGCGTGAGAAGGGGTGAGATTTAGCAGAGCCCTGGAGAGCCCCTCTCCATAGATGTAGTGGTTATTCCTCCAGCCAAGGGATGCAGGTGCCTTTAGAAGCCCAAGGTCCTGTCCCTGTGCCAGCTCAGGGCGTTCCTAGAGGGAATTGCCATGTGATCACAAAGGCTCAAAGACCTTGAGAGAGAATCTTTTCTGAAGGCTTTTCCTTCTGATTGCTGGTGTTGGACTGTGTGGGGCCCTGCTCTCATGTGATTTTGATGCTGACTGTGATTTTGCCCAAAGCAAATAACACAAGGAAACACGGATAGCAGAAACGTGTCTATCCAGTTTAGTTTTCTTGAGGAGGACTTCGTGGCCTCTTGCTGTTCCACACCATTGGAATGAAGTCTGTGCCCTTTGAATGTAGTTTCTGTGAACATTGCAGCTATAACTTGTCAAAGGTATTTTTGACCAACTAAGCCATGTCCTTCCTCCATTTACAATTTTTTTTTTTATGGTTTGTGTTGAAAGATTCAGTTTGTTGCTAAATAGGTTTTAGGACTTGCTGAAGTAACTGACTAGCTCTCTTACTGATTTAAATTTCTTTCTGTATTAGCTAATTCTTGAGTTACAAACTGAGTTCCATGTACCTGCTTGCTGTGTTCTGTTGCTGTGTGCAGCCCTCACATGAGTTACTGTCTTGAATTCATGAAGCAGTTATCACTAATTGGCATTTTCAGCCTTTTCCTTCCTCTGGAATTAAATAGTCTGCCTTGATGTCTTTTGGCTTGTACACTGCTAGAAACTAATTTATGGATTCATCTGTGGTGTAGAAGCTTCTGACCGACGTCTTTGCCTTTATCTTTCAGGGTAACAAAGGCGGCGTTGCCATAAGGTTTAAATTCCATAACACCAGTGTGTGCATTGTGAATTCTCACCTTGCAGCTCACACGGAGGAATACGAGCGGAGGAACCAAGACTTCAAAGACATCTGCTCTCGGATGCAATTCTGCCAACCGGATCCAAATTTGCCCCCTCTCACTATTGGCAAACACGAGTATGCTTCCTGTCAGTGAGAATTGCTGCATGTGGCGTGGAAGAACCCTGTGATCGTACTGGGGTGTGAGGTTCTCTCAGCAGGGGTGTGACAAGGGGCGTCCAGTGAGCTGATCGTCAGCCTGGAAGGGCCAGAAATGCTTTATCATAACCCTGGTTTTGACAGTGGTCACCTAAACAGTTCTGAGAAGCCACTTGCTGCCTTATCCTCTTGCAGGCCTTGTTTTATTTTCAAGCATGAAGTGGGAATGGGGCAATAATATGCGTTGATTTCCCCAGTGGGCTGTGGGATTTAGTGTGGAAAAAGCACCAGTTATGAAGAGGTAGTGACAAACATGCAGCACAGGAATTAAAACCAGCAAAGGTAGAAAAGGTAGCTTCTCCTTCACATTTTCACTGTTATTTGTTCTCTGTGATGGTGAATCAGACACGGCATCCACCTGATCATGTTGAGATGAGGCGAGCTCATGGCTGCGTTGGATGGTTGAGGGCACTGCTGCAGAGCTGTGCCTCCTGCTCACGGGCAGCTTGTGTTTGGGACATCTTTCAGCCTCTGTGCAGACTTCTGGTGTACGTTCTCTTTCAGTGTGGTCTTGTGGTTGGGTGACCTCAACTATCGGCTGGAGGACCTGGATGTAGCGAAAGTGAAGCAGCTTGTAGATGAGAAAGCATTTCTAGAGCTCTGCCAGTATGACCAGGTACTGATGTCTCACCTACCTGCAGCTGGTGCTGAGGGTGCTGGTTAGAAACTGCACGCTACTCCTCAGCCTTCCCAGTGCTGAACGTCTCCCTTTTAGCTCATGTGGGAATTGCACTTGAGCTTATTTAAAATCAAATTTCTTGTCTTCTTTTCTTTTGTAGCTGAAGAGGCAGATGGATGCAAACGCAGTCTTTGAAGGCTTTACAGAGGGAGAGATTTCTTTCCAGCCAACATACAAATATGATGCTGGCTGTGATGACTGGGACACAAGGTATGGTGATTGCCTTGTATGTGATGCTGCCAATGGCTCATGTTATCACTGAAGGAAGTAAAAACAAAGCTAAAAAGAATTGCAGATGTAATGGCTGTAAATAGGAACAGTTCTGAGATTATTGCTGTTCCTCTCCCATGGCTCCAAAACCCATCTCCAGTTTACATCTATTTATGTTGCTTTTCTTCACTGCTATTTGTCAGATATCCCTAATCTTTATCTCAGGAATAATCCATTGGGTTTCCTCTAAGTTAGAGGTATACAAAATTAAGGAATCATTTTAGTTAGTTTAATTCTTTTTGTTTGGTTTGGTTTTTTTTTACCCAAACACAATTTTTAGGATCTTTTATTTGCTGATAGCTGCCATACCTACTTAGATCAAAGTCAGACCAGTTCAGAATGGTGCATTTGTGCTGTCTGTGGCTGAGTGTATTCCCCAAAGGACTGCAAGAACCATCATTCCTGTAATGTACTACACAGTGGCTGACCTGTCCTTCGTAAACTGGGAACACTGGCTTCGAGTGTGGGAATGAAATCTGTGCAGCAGTCAGTGAAAAAAAAAAATATCTAAACCTGAACTTTAAATCTAGAGCCTGAGTTCTTATTTTTCATGGTTCTTATGGTCAAAAATATCTCTGAGTATTGCTTTGTATGTTAATTGTATCAAAAGAAAAAAAAGCCCAACAAATAATTGCATCTTTGAAGATGGGGAAAGCAAAGCACGGTAGAGAGATACCTAATAGTAGACAATCAAACTTTTTATAACTACTCAAAGAAACTGGGGGATATACAACTTTGATAGAGAACTAGCTCCAGGCCATGTCAGGAAAACAGTCTCTCCTCTGGGAGAGCAGTATTCTGCCTTGCATCGTTACTCCACCTGAACTGTGCCTGGAAACTGTCATTTTTACCTCTCTTTTAGTGAGAAGTGTCGTGTCCCAGCGTGGTGTGACCGGATACTCTGGAAAGGGCAGAACATTGCCCAGCTGAGCTATCGCAGCCACATGGCTTTGAAGATCAGTGATCATAAGCCAGTTAGCTCTGTGTTTGACATTGGGGTAAGTACCTCAGCGCTGAAGGAAGCGACTCTGCTGACCCAGAGAGGGGAGGAGGAGGGGGGTTCTGCTGCTGATTCCCCCCCCCTCCTGCTTTTATGGCATCCACAGAGAACAATAGCTTAAAAGGTGGGCTAGATAAGGAACTGCGATAGGATTGTTCATAGTAAGCTCGGGCTGTGCCAGGTGATACTTCAGTTAAGCAGAATAGTGCATGAATATCTGTAGGTGTTTTTTCAGAGGTGTTCTTTTGCCTTTTTTTCTTGATTTCCTAGTATTTCTCAGAGAACCTTGCAGTGCAGGAGAATGCTACATCATTGACAATGCAGCAGTGTGTTGTCAAACTTTTATTTTATTTAAAGCTGATCTAGTATTGATTGGGTGACTCTCTTGCTAGTTACGGCAAAGCCCTTTGCTCTTGGATCCTGAGATCTTGGAGCATTGGCTCTGTTGGTTACACGTGTTGTATACACTAGTGTGCTGCTAAAATCAAATCACCTCTTATGTTTCCAGCTGCGTTGCAGCTCTCCTGCAGAGGCACAGTAACTGCCAGTTGGTGTGATGTGTCTCCCTTCCAGGTGAAGGTTGTGAATGAGGAGCTCTATCGAAAAGCCTTTGAGGAAATAGTGCGCTCCCTGGATAAGCTGGAGAACGCCAACATTCCCTCGGTGACCCTCTCCCAGAGAGAGGTAGGGTATCTTAGAATCATAGAATGGTTTGAATTGGAAGGGACCTTAAAGATCATCCAGTTCCAACCCCCCTGCCATCAGCAGGGACACCTTCCACTAGACCAGGTTGCTCAAAGCCTCATCCAGCCTGGCCTTGAACACTTCCAGGGAGGGGGCATCCACAACTTCCTTGGGCAACCTGTTCTTCACATGCTGTGACTGGCTGGAGAAAGTCAGCAACCCAAAAGTGTGTTCCAGGGTAAAAGATGGATTCTAGACCCTGGGGTCTGGTTCTAAAGAGGTAGAATATTTTGACTTCTAGCTGTTCTCTGTTTACAATCCCCATAAATATTTGAGACGCAGGTAAATTCCATTCACAGTACCAGGCTGAAATGCAGCTTTGTTACTCCCTGAGGTGGGGAGAGAGAGAGAGTAAAAGGGTCATTTGTGGCCCTTGCTCTGACTTTTTCTTTAAAACATAAAATGTAAAATCTGAAGGATTTGGAGAAGGTCACAGAACCAGCATTTGCTTTGTGTTGAGGACTAAAAAAGATAAGCAGATGGGACATTTGAGGCTACAGCTATCTTGTTCTCAAGTTTCATTGGGGTTATTTGAGAGGAGCATTTGTTTTAAAGGGCCCACTGATGCAAACGACTTCAGCATACAGAGTAATCAAATGTAATCCTTTGTAATCCTGGAAGGGAGCAAGAGGGTTAATCTGGGTATTTTGCTGCTTAATGATTAAACTGCAGGATGGGAACTGCTCGGCAAGGTGGAATTGGCTGATGATGTTGACTGACGTTTGTTTCTAGTTCCATTTTGAGGATGTTAAATACATGCAGCTGCAGGTAGAGAAGTTTACAATCCGCAATGGACCAGTGCCCTGCCAGTTCGAATTCATCAGCAAACCAGATGAGGAAACCTACTGCAAGGAGTGGCTGATTGCTAATCCCAGCAAGGGCTTTCTGCTGTCAGGTGAGCTCTTCGTTGGTGTCGTGTTAATGAGCTAATATTGTCACCTTCTGGCTTAGTTCTCTGTACTATTTTGAGAGTGCTATGCCTATTGGCAGGCTTATTGGTCTAATACATTTTTTAACTGACTATGGGTTTTTTATAATCTTCTGGCAGATGCTGAGATCACAATTGAGTTGGAGGTGTTTGTTAATAAATCAACAGCCACACACTTAAACTCTGGAGAGGAAAAACTTGAAGATATCTTGGTCTTGCACCTTAACAGGGGGAAGGATTATTTTCTGTCTGTAACAGGAAACTACTTGCCAAGTTGCTTTGGGTCTCCCATTCATACGCTGTGTTACATGAGGGAACCAATCCAGGACATGTCAGCAGAATCCATACGGAAGCTTGTAAGTTAAAGACGGGAATTCCCTCCTGAATCCACAAGAACCATTAAAACTAGATGTTGAAGTCCTGTTGACTGCTAAAGAGCCTTCCTCCCCTTCCCTGGTCTGTAGTCTGAGAATGCTGATACAATTTGTGCTCTCCAGTGCACCACCTTCAAACCTTGCGTTAGTTCTTCACGTGGATGAACCAGCCCATTTCGTAGAGAGCACTAAAAGTAGGATCATAGAATCATAGAATGGTTTGGGTTGGAAGGGACCTCAAAGCTCATCCAGTCCCAACCCCCCTGCCAGCAGTAGGGACACCTTCCACTAGACCAGGTTGCTCAAAGCCTCATCCAGCCTGGCCTTCAACACTTCCAGGGAGGGGACATCTACAACTTCCTTGGGCAACCTAAGATCCCATTTGCTCTGCCTGTACATTTAAAAAAGGTGTGCAACCTCTAAACAGACCTTTTCCCTGGAGCCTTTGGCTTTCTCCGCACTGAATGGAGCTGTGTCTCTATGTGAGGCATGGTGTGATGTTTCCGTAGAGCTGAGTGTACGTGAAGTGTGTTTATGAGAACAGCTTGTTTCTTCTGTCTGGACTTTTGATGTGAATGTGCCTGCTGTGCTAGTCCTGTATGGAGACTGGCGAGGGAAGCTGCACAGTGTCTTAACAAGACTTAATTCTCAGGTATAAGCTCTGTGATGCATTTTTGCAGAGTTAAATAAGAACTTGGCTAGCTACCTATTTTTTTTTTTCCCCCCACCCCTCTCTCTTTCAGACCCTGATGCCACTAGAAATGAGTGATGATGCTGTTCAAGATGAAAAGCCTATGGACATTCCAAAAGAGCTGTGGATGATGGTGGATCACTTGTACCGCAATGCTTCCCAGCAGGTTGGCACCGTTTGTACTGGAAACACAAAATAACTTGTTTGCGTTAGGTTTGGCTTTGAGGAAGATACTAACAGCAGCAATCATTGCTAAGGGTGGGTGTTGTGCCAATGGTAAGGAGAGATAAAGGACATCTGTGATAAGTGATCCTGGTGCCCCAGGTTGCACTGTTTGGTGACGGTGACCTTGTCTGTGTGTGGTCAGCTGTCCTTCTGCATTGCTCTCTGCTGCAGTGCCACAGCCTCACTGGAACTGCTCATGTGGGACTTGCGCTGGTAACTACCAATCTGGGGAGATTTTTCCAGCCAGATTATAACAACATTGCTCTGTTTACCCAAATAACTTTTATTTTCCTTGAGACTGACTGATGGTTGTTTTTGCAGGAGGACCTGTTTCAGCAGCCAGGCCTGAGATCAGAATTTGAGCAAATCCGAGATTGTTTGGACAAAGGAATGCACGATACCCTCCGTATCCTTTTAGGCTGGTGTCCGGTAAGGCTCGCTGTGCCTGAGTGATCAGAGCTGAAAAAGATGTTATCGGGGTTCCGTGCTCCACTGTGGTTTTTAAATTACTGTCTGTCATCTCAGGGTCCCTGAGATCTGCAGTTTCTCCCCACTCCTTGTAGTACCAGTGCCTCCGCTACGTCCTTGCGATGTTGATGAGTTACAAAAACCTCCGACTGCTGGTGGACACAGCTTTGCTCTGTGGAGTCGAGTGATTCCACTGAAAGCTGCGAACAAAAGGAGGAATAACGGAGACCTGAGCAGAGAGTAATGTTTCAGCAGAAACATGACCCAAATATATCAGGCTGTGCTTGCCTCTTCCTTCATAGAATCATAGAATGGTTTGGATTGGAAGGGATCTTAAAGCTCATCCAGTCCCAACCCCCCTGCCAGCAGCAGGGACACCTTCCACTAGACCAGGTTGCTCAAAGCCTCATCCAGCCTGGCCTTGAACACTTCCAGGGAGGGGGCATCCACAGCTTCCTTGGGCAACCTGTTCCAGTGTCTCACCACCCTCACAGTGAAGAACTTCTTCCTAATATCTAATCTAAACCTCCCCTCTTTCAGCTTAAACCCATTTCCCCTTGTTTTGTCATTAAATGCCCTTATGAAAAGTCCTTCCCCAGCTTTCTTGTAGGTGCTCCTTAACCATCTTTGGATCAGTTGGCAGCAACCACTCGGTAGCAGAAGCTCTGCTGCTCTTCCTGGAAAGCCTGCCAGAGCCTGTCATCTGCTACCGGCTGTACAGCAGCTGCTTGGAGTGCGCCAGCAACTACTCGCTGAGCAGCCAGGTATCGCCAGCTCCACTGGGAGACTGTTTCTGTTACCCTGGAGCGAGGGGAGGCAGACTGGTTTATGCCAGTGATAGGTTTTTGCTCTGAGAAACGTAATCATCTGATAATGGATGGTTACGTTTAACACGGTTTAACCACAGAGTAACAGAGATCAGGTTCTTTTTAGTTATCTCAGACCTCAGAAATAATTTAGATAATTATAATCTATCTGATAATAGAAAGGATCTAGAACTGGTGCTTGTCAGTTATTAAGAAACTCACTAAAACCATTGCTGTATCTTCAATATAAATGTTGGGTTTTTTTTCCCCCTCCTCAGATCATCTCTAACCTGCCAGGGTGCCATAAAAACGTGTTTGACTACCTAATGGCATTTCTGCGAGAACTACTGAAAAATTCAGGGAAAAACCATTTGGATGCGAATATTCTTGGTAAGGCGAGAAAAATTAACTGTTCTGTTGCGAGGAGCTTTGCAGTTTGGGTGACATTTCTGCCGAGCGAGTGCAGTCCCAGCCGCTGCTGTTTTGGTGGCATTTACTAAATGAGCAGAGTCCCTGGAAAAACAGTCCCTGGGGGGCCGCCTGGCACCGGCTGTGGGGTGACAGGGGGATGTGTGGGTGCTCGGCTGGACCTCAGCCCGTGCTGAAGCCAGACCTCGCACGGGCTGACCGGGGTGGGTGGAATTACCCTCGATCTCCTGCTGCTGACGGGCTCTCTGTGTCTGTGTGGTGTGTTTTCATAGAATCCCAGAGTGGTTTGGGTTGGAAGGGACCTTAAAGCTCATCCAGTCCCAACCCCCCTGCCAGCAGCAGGGACACCTTCCACTAGACCAGGTTGCTCAAAGCCTCATCCAGCCTGGCCTTCAACACTTCCAGGGAGGAGCAGCCACAGCTTCTCTGGGCAACCTGTTCCAGTGTCTGACCACCCGCACAGTGAAGAACTTCTTCCTAATATCTCATCTAAACCTCCTCTCTTTCAGCTTAAACCCATTTCCCCTTGTCTTGTCATTAATTACCCTTATAAAAAGTCCTTCCCCAACATCATGAAGGATGTTACAACTTCATCCCTGCTGCTGACCCAGGCTGTCATTTTGACTAGAAGCCTGAAAACTGCAGGAAGACAATCCCCAGTTCATTACCAAGAAGTGTTTTTCCAAACTTAATTTGTCCAGTACAACATCACTGAGCCACCATTATCATATGGAGCAATTCTGATCTGATCTGATCATGGCTGGAAAAACAAAAAGTCAATTACAATATTACACCTGGAATTTTTTATGTTTTTATCTATAAAATCAGTGTTAAAATACTCAAAGAATTCATATTAGTATAGTTCCAGACAGATAAAAGCTGTTGTAATAAAACAAACAGACCGTGTTTTGTTTTGTTTCTGTGGTTTTTGATTTTTTTGGGTTTGTTTTTTTTTTTTAACACAGCCAGTATATTTGGTGGCTTGTTACTTCGACCTCCTCCCGGGCGTCCCACCCCTGATATAACTGAAAAGAGGAAAGCTCAGCAATTTATCCATCAGTTCCTCTTGAGAGAAGACAATTCACCATGAATCCCAGCTGCAGCCGATATGATTTTTTAGGTATCAAATAACTGTAAAAATATATATATATATTTTTTTTGTACAGCGTACTGGCTTTTAAAAAAAAATACGACAGTGTTTTATACAACGTATTGCTTTTAAACTTGAGGCAGTTTGGATCAGGTGTCGCTGGTGAAGCTGTGAAGTATCCAGGATTTCTAAATAAGCTGTATGTAGAGAAGCACAAATGCAAAAGCCGATATTTACACCGTGTTTTATTTAACTTGTTATTAAAAATGCGACTTTTTATGTCTTTATTATTTAAATAAAAAGATCTCGGTGCATTTTGCCGGCTTCTCTGCCCATTTTGTGTGTGTGTGTTGGCTGGGTTTAGACTCGTGGGTTGGTGACGGTGACGACCCTCCGGGACGGGTTTGTGGCGGGGCC
>NW_010311778.1:0-26480 GCF_000700745.2 Antrostomus carolinensis
GAATCCACCCAAAATACCACATTTTGTCATAAACTGCCCTCATGAAAAGTCCTTCTCCAGCTTTCCTGTAGCCCCTTCAGGTACTGGAAGGCCACTATAAGATCTCCCTGGAGCCTTCTCTTTTCCAGGCTGAGCAGCCCCAACTCTTTCAGCCTGTCCTCATGGGAGAGGTGCTCCAGCCCTCAGATCATCCTCATGGCCCTCTTCTGAACTCATTCTAACTGGTCCATGTCTTCAAAACACAGTAGCTAGAATAGTGCTGTGTTTTGGTTTCAGTAAGGGATTTGTTATGACAAAAGCATTGATAACGTACCACCCTACTTTTCTGGGTCTAACTGCAGGCATCCAACTGGTATCTCTTCAGAGAGTACCAATTCACCTAGGCCTCAGCTTCTCTCCACCCTGAATAACATCTGACTGCCAAAATTGCACTTCCGACATCTGTTTAGCTTATCACAGGCTGGGATCAGGAGCCTGACTTGCCTTTCCTTGTTGTATTCCTTCCTGAAGCAAGGCTGCATCAGCTGCAACACTAGTGCAATTGGAACCTCTTTTGTGCCCAGCTCTGCCAATGCCCATCAGCACTCACACAACCTCAAGCCTGCCAAAAGCTAGGCGGGTTGTTGCTGGGTGGCTGGGAGGCATATTATTCAGCATGCCAGAAATCATGCTGGAAATCACCAACAGTGATGCTGTTTGACAACTGTGATGCTGTTTGTCAGACAAGTAGGATAACATGTCCCCAGTTTTGGTGACAGATAATGATTTCTTTTCATCATTCTTGTAAGTGACTTCAGATTAACTAATATTCTCACTTTCAGTTTTCTTGCCATCACTGGGTTTGGATCCACTTTATCATGAAACTGCATCTTTCGGGATTGCCAGTTCCTCATTCAAGAGTTCAACCAGCACTAATGGAACATGCATTTTGGTGGATTTACATATTACATTGGCACAGGACGTTGGAGCAGACACAGCCCAGTTTTGCTCTGCTCTGAAGCAAAAGCTATTTAGCTGTGATTAGCACAATCATGATCCCAAGCTATTAAGTTCTGTAGAGAGGTAAAGTGTATCAGCTTAGGCTGCATGCCACATAAATACTTGGAGCACAGAAAGAGTGAGCTCATGTTGGTATACAAAAAAATCATATAGCCATATCTATTGCCTACATGCATGGGTCTATTTCTAATTATATTTTGCAGATGACACCACATGAGGGAGATTAGTGAATATACTTGAGAATAGACCATTCAAAGGGACCTGAAGAAAGACATGAACCTGTTTAAATGAGTCCAGAGAAGGGCTCTGGACTCATTTCACCATCAGAGGGTTGGAACAGCTCTCCTGTGAGGAAAGGCTGAGAGAGTTGGGGTTGTTCAGCCTGGAGAAGAGAAGGCTCCAGGGAGACCTTATTATGGCCTTTCAATACTTGAAGGAGGCCTGTAAGAAAGATGGGGACAAACTTTTTAGCAGAACCTGTAGCAATAAGACAAAGGGTAATGGTTTTAAACTAAAAGAGGGCAGATTTAGGCTAGATAGAAGGAAGAAATTTTTTATGATGAGGTTGGTGAAACACTGGAACAGGTCGTCTAGAGAGATGGTAGAAGCCTTATCCCTGGAAACATTCAAGGTCAGGTTGGATGGGGCTCTGAGCAACCTGATCTAGTTGAAGATGTCCTTGCTCACTGCAGGGGAGTTGGACTAGGTGACCTTTAAAAGTCCCTTCCAACCCAAATCATTCTATGATTTTATGACCTAGACAGGCTGGAGGAATGGTCCAACCTTATGAAATTCAAGGACAAATGCAAAGTCCCTCTCATGGAAAAGAAGAGCCCCTGGCACCAGCACAGGCTTGGACTGCCTGGCTGGGGTAAGTTTTATGGAGAAGGCCCTGGGGGCTGGTGGGCAGCAAGCTGAGCATGAGCCAGCAGTGACCCTGGCAGCAATGAAGGCCAACAGCACATTGGGCTGTGTGAACAGGGGCAGAGCCAGAGACCAAGGGAAGTGATTATCACCTTCTACTCAGCACTGATTAGACCACATCTAGATTAATGCATCCAAATTTGAGGTTCCAAATACAGGATAAATATTGATTAGCTGGATTGAATTCAGCAGAGACCACCAAGGTGGTGGGGGCTGGAGCACTGTCCCTGTGAGGAGAGGCTGGAGGAGTGGGCTTGTTCAGCCTGGGCAGAGATAGCTTCAGGGCACCTAACATCAGCTCCCAGTGCTGACAGGGAGGTCATTGAGGAGAAGGAACCGGGCTCTGCACAGCAGTGCAGGACAGGAGGATTAGAGACAGCAGGTACAAATTGAAAGAAGAGAGGTTAAAACCGGTGCACTGGTTTTTGCTGGGGTAGAGTTAATTTTCTTCATAGTAGCTTGTAGGTGGTTATGCTTTGAATTTGTGCTGCTAACACAGGGATTTTATTAACATCTAATTCCTTAAGAGAGTCTTTAGTTATCACTGAACCATGCTTACACGGTGTCAAAGCCTTTTCTGCTCCTCACACCACCCCACCAGTGAGCAGCCTGGGAGTGCATGAGAGGTTGGGAGGGGACACAGCTGGGACAGCTGACCCCAACTGACCAAAGACATGTCACAGACCATATGGCATCATGCTTATCAATAAAATTGGGGATGGATGTTGGCAGGGAGGCTGCTGCCCGGGGACTGGCTGGACATCAGTTAGTTGGTGATGAGCAATTGTTTTTATTTGCATCACTGTTTTTTTTTCTTTTTATTTTGCTCTCTCTTTGTTGTTTTGGTGGGGTTTTTTGCCTTACAGTTAAAAAATTTGCTTTTAATTATTAAACTGTTTTTGTCTCAACCCACGAGTTTCTCACTTTTACCCTTCAGATCTTCTCCCCATGCTAGTGGGGGGAGAGTGAGCAAGCAGCTGTATGGTGCTTAGTTGCCAGCCAGGGTTAAACCACGACACCGGGATAGAAGTTTTTTCCCCACCCAAGCAGAGGCAAGGTTGCCCAGAGAAGTGATGCACTTTCTGTCTTGGGACATTTTCAGACTCTGATTGGGTGAAACCCTGATTAACCTGGCCTGACCTCAGAGCTGACCCTGCTGTGAGAGAAGGTTGAACAACAGACCTCCTGTGGTCCCCTCTTGCCTAAGTTATCCTGCAGTCCTGTGACCCCGTGATCCTCCATGTCCATCCTCTTGAAAATTTGTCCCTCCAGTCCATTAAAGTTCTGAACAGACATCACAGCAATGGCTCCACTTCCCTCCCACAGTGCACACAGAGCCACCTCTTGCTGTACCACGTACGTGCCTACAAGACAACTGAAACAGCTTTCTTTGGAAAGCAGACTAGGAGAAGATTTTTCATCCCTCTTTACAAGCAGCTCCTGATGTAAAGAAACCCAAACAAACCACTGCACCTTCATCTGACTTTCACATGAAAAGGTCAAAAAAGAATCATGAGAGTCCCTTTATCTCTCCATTGGGAAGCTCAAACAGGAATCTGGGCTGTCTGCCTTGAAGACTCACATGTAGGTGCAGTTCCATAAGATAATCTAGAAGATAATGAAAAACTCTGAGTAGAATTTATGTGAGTTCACATTTGTATTGATATTGTTCTCAAATTGCCTCAAGGATAGTTATGGTCATGGCTAAAGAGTTTTCTTCCCAGACCAAATGCATTGTTCATAGTTTTTTAAAAAACTATGAATGAAGTAATTGGCAGTTGGAGTAGATTATCATTGTAGGTCCCTTCCAACTGAACTATTCTATTCTACGTACTTCAAGTGTTGTTCTTCAAATCCATAGTTTAGGTATTTTGGAGGGAAAAAAATCCAGAATGCAGTGAAGAAAACAAGAAACATTGAATTATATATGCATAAAACCACATTATTTTTTTTTTAACTCCACAGGACTGGTATTACTGGAAGAGATAAAAAATTGCAGCATTAGTGCCTGAGGAAGAGTGAAAGAGCATGTCCCTCAAACTAGGATAGAGAATCTCTTCTGTTGGGACTGTGAGTCACCAAAAGGACTGAAAATCATATATACACAGTGACTATAGGCACCAATTACTCTGAAAAGCATGAATTTTCATACAATATGTTTTTAAAAATGCAGCCAGGTACCCACGTTTATGCCAGCACGTGTCACAGCACTGGTTAATTTCTTCTTGTTAATTGGCACTTGCATTCACTTTTTCATTTCCATTCTTGCTTCACCAGTGGGCAGAGCTTTGCTGTACGTGCCAAGAGCAGGACCAAGGGTTGCTCCCACGTTTTCCACCAGGAGAGGTCCCCACAGCCCCATCCTCGGGCAAGGCAGGGCCGCATCTCCAGCCTGGCAAGGCATCCCTCACAGCAGCCAGTGTGATCTTGAGCAAGTCACTTAGTCAAACTGCAGTGGCTAAAATTAAGCACCTAACTACGTGACTCGATTTCCCCACCCCCCCAAATGAATTCCATTTGGAATAAGAACAGGCTGCAGGATAACATCCAGCAGAGAGCAGAATCTGCTTGTGGCTTGTCCACCAAAGTGTGTAACTGTGTTTGGATTTCCTCTACATGAAAAGGTATTTAAAATAATGGTATTTGCAGATTCCTGCCTTCTTGTCTTCTGTTTGCAGTTTTATGTCCCTGTGTTTCACAGACTGATGCTATACATGTTGTTCTTGTAATAGAAAGTTTTTAAAAAATAACAAATCCAGAAAAAGAAAAAAATGGCATGGACCATTCAGAGTAATTCAGAAAAATATTCTGTCTCTGATGAAACCTCAAATAAACCCAATTACTGTCACTTCCCTCCAAAGTAACTTTTAAAATTGTAAGGGAAGCACAAATTTCTGGGTTCCAGCGGGAGCCCTAAGCAAACAGACGTGCATTGTATTTTCTTTCCACGGAGCACTTGCCATATGCTTTCATTGAAGCATATTCTGAACTGCCTTTTGGTAGACATCCAGATGACTTCAGGCATGGGAGTGCTCCAGCCAAATTGTTAATATGAATAATGATTTGTGATAGTGAAAGCAACACGTATCTGTGCAATATTCATCAACATGAAAGGCTGGTACAGGTGGCAGCATATTAGCCACCCTGTTAGATTTGGTCAATGCTACATCTCAATGGTTGTCACACATCTTTTTTTTTTTTTTTTAAATAAAAGTCATGTGAAAGACCAACTTGTTGCACATTAATCACCATTGCAGAAGGGAATGGAGAGGAACAGGTTGGCCTAGTTGTACAGTTAGAAAGAACCAAGGGCTAAATTTGGCAAGATTGTACCCTAGCCTTAATCCAACAAAGCATGTGTTTAATTTTAAGTTCATAAGCAATTCACTGACATCAGTATGGTTATTCTCATGATTGAAATTAAGCACCTGTAAAAATGCCATACAGGATTGGACCTCTCCCTTCAATACCCTCAGAGTGTTCACACAATAGTCCCCTTTGTAGTGTCTGAAAATCTGGTTCCTCAGCTTCCTTTGCATGCAGTGATACTGAATAATATGAGAAGCAGGTCCTTGTGGGCCCAGTCCTACTGTGAGCTCCACTTGGGCAGACGTCAAAGCCGTAGTGTGTCTCTATAGCCCAAGCCTCTTAAAGCCTGGTTGCACCAACTGCTGTGATGAATCTGGGCTCCTGTGGCATTCTTCCCCCTTTAAACTGGGTCTCAGACCATGGCAAAATAACTTCAGCCTGGTAATTCACCATCATCGCTGCATCAGGGGGACAGCTTTAGCTTGCATAAAACTTATACAGTGCCTTGTCATGATAAAATGCCTTGTTTACTTACAACCTCCAAAATTCTATAAGTGACTTTGATTAGAACATGGTAAGAATACAGTCCAGTAGGCTTAAATGTTTGTCTTCCTAAGCTTCCTAAAAATCTTGCTTAATTCCCAGGTGGAAAATGTTCTGTAAGTATATAGCATTTGTTACCAAATGAAACTGCTTAATTAGCCTGAATATGAATGTACCTAGGAATGATGCCTCAGTAACATACCTCAGCAATGTACTGCAATACACAAAGCAGAGTGCATGTATTTGCATGCAGCAAAGTCATAAACGCTTATGCTTTAGCACTAGATGACCTAGGGGGGAAATGAAGCAACCTTGTAAGTGGCTGATTAAAAGGGAAAAATGTTATCCTGTCATTAAAGAGTGACTGAAGAGGGGAATAAATTTCCAGACCAAAGACATGAACTAAAAGAATTTGAATTACTTTCTGATGCTGAGTATATCAGGCATTTGGACAGTGGCCATCACTGCAAAACTGCTGTGCAGTGAGCCAGGAGTCATGTTCGCCACATAGCTGTCACCACGGAGGAGTGGGCACAGAGTGCCTTTCCCAAAGGGTGATAGCACACTGGTTGCATGGAGTCCTGTTGGAGCTCAGTCACGCAGTAAGTTGTAATCATATGAAGTGCCAGCTTGATGCCTTACAGTAGTGCTTTTAACCATGGCACCAGCTCTTTTTTTATAACAGAGAGACAGAAAAGGTATTTGTATGCATGTGTATTCATAGATACATTAAATTCCACTTACAGAAAATAGAAATTGCCCCTGAAAAAGAGCTATTGAAGAGATTAGAGCAAAAATTTGAGAAGCAGATTCCTTGAGTCTGGCTGCTAAAATTACACTTAGACATTTTATTTAAAGTTTTGAAAATTGTTAGTATCTACTGGGTCTTTCTAACATGAATGGAAAATGCAGCAAGGGGCTTATATACAATCACAAACTGGGGTTTTGAAGCCTAGTCTTTTCTTAAAATCTTAGCATCATGTAGAAATAACTTGAACAAACCCATAAGTTTACATCAATTCTGACAAAAGAAAAGCATGTGAAATTTTTTTTCATAGGGCACACATTTCTACAAGTTATTACACTATTTATGATCATATTTGTGTAGAGGGGTTTTTTCATATTTTTTTCATATTTCAGTGTCTTAGCTTAAGATGGTTGGTACCAGAATTACTATAGAAATGAGAAAACTATACTGTTTAGTATGTATATATCAGCAAAAATTAATGCATGAAAACATGAAATTATGTAAATAGATACAGAGGGCACAGCTGAAGTCTCAGCAGCAGAATACCTGTAGCACACAAACATCACCACTGTGGTTGCATTTGGAAATCAATGTGATTTTCATTCGCCACTGTATTTGCTCTTTTTTCCTTCTGTTCCATAACACATAGACAGTAGTTCCAACAGCCAGGTCCTGCCACTGGGTAGAGTAGGCACCTTCTGTCCTCTCTCTTTACTCTGACACTTTGCACAACTCTGACTTTACGTTCGGAGTGACCCTCCTGCTGCCTTACCACCTAAAGGGCAGGACATTCTTCTCCAGAAATGTCCCATTATCTGCAAAAAGCAACAAGTCTGAATTTAGTCTTTCATTTCAGTGATATGAATCCAAATCTCATTAATGTAGTACAAACTGAAGCAGAGTTTGGCCTTTGCTGGCTTTGAAGCAATAAGGGAAAACATGT
Source organism: Antrostomus carolinensis (assembly GCF_000700745.2). Classification (NCBI taxonomy): domain Eukaryota; kingdom Metazoa; phylum Chordata; class Aves; order Caprimulgiformes; family Caprimulgidae; genus Antrostomus; species Antrostomus carolinensis. The sequence goes on from NW_010311778.1 coordinate 7,467, forward strand.
GCGTAATCATTAACATCTGTGAATTCACACATTTCGAGGAGCGTTTTTAAAAGAAAGTAATGTGCTCTCTGAAGATGTGATTAGTTGAGTAGGCATAAATCCTACAGCTATATTGAAGTCTGAGGTGAAAATAACAGTAAAGCTTTGGCTTCAAGCACTCATGAGACTTTTCATTAAATATTCTACATTGGGCAATAGCTTTATCATAAAAACTTTTAGGAAAAACATTTAGGAAAAGCTACAGACCATTATGCTAAAAATGGTACAGAGCATAAATAAAGACATAAAGACTTTTGGAGGAAGAGGTAATAAAGACCATATTTGGATAATATGGACCATATTACCTCTATTCGTAAACTTTATCTTGCTCATGTCCTTAAATGGTCACTGCTACTGCAACACCAAGGGACAACACTGCTCAGAGGCAGGATTCCCAGGCTGAAGTGTCTCTTCATTTTCTTCTTTACACTCAAGAAGTTTTAAAACATCTAGCAGTTCATCAGTAACTCACTCATGATGTAGTAGATATTATATTTTTTAAAGTAAACATCACACATTCCAATATGTCCAATGAATCTCCTATGTGCCTCTGCATGTTGAAAAGGGGGGCTGCACAGATGTGCTGTTCCCTAGATCCAGCAAATGGCTCTGGACAATAGTGGAACTATTCCAACCATTTCCCCATCACTCTATGTAAAAACTGTTCCAGTGGACTGAGAACCATTTGAACGTTTTAATCCTGCTAAATGTTTGGGCCCATACAGGACAGATTTGCACCTAAGCATCGGAGTTGATGTTGGAAAGGCTGGAGTTTTTTATTTTGATTTTTTGTGTCTCTGCCTGAAGCACACCTAACTGCCATGGCATTCCATCATCTCTATCTGGCTCCTTTACCAACCAGGCTGGGCATCTCTTGGGGTTTGCCGTGGCTCTGGCCTGGCTCACATCCCCAGGTGTCCTTCCTATGGAAACCAGGGATCTGGGAAGAGGTGGCTGGCATGCACATGGGTTTCACCCCAAAATGTGATTCAGGCATAGCCTTTGTGCACATCCTGACTTAGAAACTCAGATGTTTCCCAGATTATGGTGTCTAGACATAGGCTTAGTGCTTCTGGGAAAATAATTTATGTTTTCCTTCACATAGGTTTCTCATCTGCATAGTAGAGGTATTAACGCTACCATTGTGCTAAGTTGCTTGCTGTCAGTTTGGAGTAAGAACAGTCTCCTGACTTCCATTTTGAGAGCTGACATGAACATCCTGATTTCTATTTCAATCTCTAGCCAGTATTATAATTAATACCTGCACAATAATCTGTTGCAAAGTGTTAGCGCATCTATATAGAGCACATCATACTATCAGAAATCAAAAGAGCAATAAAATAGAAGTTTAATCTCTCATGGATATGTAATGCATGCTTCTCTGCTACACTCCAGACTATGATGACTATGATGCCACACACCACATAAATCCAGAATGCTTATAAAAAACCATGTGTTGCACCACCTGTTCTCATCCAGCTTCTTTTCTTTTTTTAACTAAAACAACTGCAAGTGAAATGCAGACTTCCAAGCCAGAGAAACACTTCAGCCAGCGGCCAATTTCAAAGGGTTCATATTAAAATTGTATTAAGAGAAATCCAACAGGAATAACTTTGGGAATTCAAAAGCATAAAAACTGGCAGTTTCAAATTCCGTACTGGAAGATGACCTATTTTTAGAGACAAATGAGAGTTTCTGCTTCACTTTAAACCTGTTCTATTTCTGGGGTTCCAGCCAGCTGCCTTCCCAATAAAAATGAATAATAATAATAACTACAACATGTGAACATTGGCCTTCTCACAAGGGCTTGCAACTTTAAAAACAACTTTGCTAACAGCCATTTTCTGTCTCTGCAGTTATCACATCCACATCCACACTCACCATAAGTGGGTAAGTTAAGTTTTTGCAGCAAATGAGTTAGGAATTACTTTAGGTGAATAAATGCAATGCAAGCTATGAGGAAAAGGATGCATATTAGACACCTGTTTTTCATTTATAATATTGGATTAAGTTCATCTCATCCTCAAGGCAGGAAAAGGATCATCTGAATCCATCTGTAAGAAGTTGAATAAACGATAACTTATGCAAGAATGCAGAAATTCCCTTTCAACTAGAAGTAAGCGAAATGGGTCACTGGTAATTAAATTATTGATTAACTTGACCTGCCACCCATTCCACGATGCAAACTGACATTTATTAATTTAGACAACACATCTCAGCGCCCTTTTGAATACAGAAACACTGACTATTTGAACTGGTAGTAGCCTCCCAGTTAATATGTAAATATTGTTACCAAAGGTCAATACTTCCTGGGCCAGAAAGAAAAGAACATGGTGGGTTTTAATGCTGTAGATAGGAGGTCTCTGTGGCTATCTAAAGTATAAAGTCTTTTCTACCTGTGAATTTTATGACTTTGTGGCTCTTGTAACATACACTCAACACGTCATTTGTTTTCTCAGCAAGCAAGCAAGAACTGAACTGTGTGCTGGCCAGGGCCAGATGAGACTTACTTCATCACTTACCGAATGTTAGGAGCATGCAGGGCATTAGCTCCTTTCATGATGATAAATGAAGATTTGGAATGTATACAAACTTTGGGGAACATATTTGCTATCCTAATAAAGCCCATTCAGCTCTGCATTCAGAAAGATTTTTTTACAGCTGAAGCAAGGAGACATGTATAAAAGAAGATGCAAAGAGCTGGTACTGTGTTACCACACATATACGCACAAGTGCGCACACACACACATGTAAATGCACAAAGGCATGTGACAATTTTTTTGTCTTTCGCTATGTGAACAGCACCTAGTTATTTCCTTCAGCTAACTTCCAGCATCTATATTATGCTGATATCCCTAATTTAGGGCTGATGAATGTGCCTTCAGTCAGTAAGTCTGGCAAAAATAAGTAAATACACATATAATTAAAATACTAGCAAAATTAATATCAGTTTTGCCCAAAATTCCAATAAATTACATCCTTAAAACAACAGTGGAGGAGTAGAATATCCTTATTGCTACATCACAATTTTTTCAACAAAGGGTTACAACTTTCAAGTAAAAAATCATTGTCATACAAGATGACAAAATTGTCTCCAAAAATAAAAATGGAAATTATAATTAAGACAATTCCATCTTTATGCAATTAATTATATATTTCCTTCAATAGTTGCATTTGTGCAGAAGACAGTAATTCTGTTCATGCACAAAAATATCCTCAAATAAACAAAAAGGACCAGAAATCCAAATGGCAAATATAAAACATTCTGTACTAAGAAGTTGCCTCTGTTTCACTGTGTTTGCAACTACACTAATCCTTTTTTCCCTCACTAGTTTCTGTATTGTTAATTGCCAGTACAGCCACTCATTTTCATTACAGAAACCTAAACTATGAAACAAGAAGAATATAATAGTTAATCAAATACTATACAAATAGAAGTACTTGTATTATGGCCTTAAGGGCACTGGCTGATTTTAGATTGGGGATTTATCTTGCACATCATGTTATATAGTGTAAAATTTGAATACAAATAATGAGAGAGAGAATTAGGTAAGTAATACCAAAGCAGCATCAGAAGTGTCTTATTTTTGCAAATCAGCTGCATGTAGGGTCACTATTTTTTTATTATTTATACACACTAAGCTTACCTAGATGTCTTACTGACTTACCCAGTTCTGGGTGCTTGTTCCAATTCCTTTTTTTGGGAATATATCAAAGTGAGAAGCCAAATACAACTTCTGACAAGTATAAGTCAGCAAGACTGTTTTCAGAGAGAGACCTTTAGATGGTTTCATTATTTCATACAAAGCAAAATTTGCAGCTGCTGGGAGCTGACTGAAGACCTTCCAATTTTTTCCTTTTTGTTGTGGAACTTCAGATATCATTATTTTTGTAGATATCTGCCCAACATGTCTCGACAGCTACTTGTTCTCATATTATCTGATAAGAAAATGCAGAATAATTTACTGTTATTAATAATAAACTCTCTTAAGTGCTACTTTGCAAACACAGAAGTAAAGTGTACTTACATGGAATGAGCGATGTATGAGTATGCCCCAACAAGTTTGGGAGCCTTGGAAAGAGAACAGCATGAACTCTTCTTATGGCCCAAATCAGAGAATACAAGCAAGACAAGAAACCAGGCAACTGCTGTGGGAAAGAAGAGTGGAGATTAAAAATGTTGTGAGGAAGGCTGGTATAATAAATGGGTTTTAAGAATGGTTATAAAAGAAAAAACAAAGTTTGCTGTTTCATTTGTACTTTTTTGTAGTTTTGCCTTCATTCCCAGGATAACGTCTATTCCTTATGACTTCACTCCAGCTGGTTCTGTGGAAGGAAAGATAAAAGGGTGCTGGGCTTCGCAGCACGCGCTGTACTCAGCCATAGGCACCTCTTCTCTGAGCTCTCTCACACCTTGTATGTGACCTGGCTGCTTGAGGTTCTCTCTGCCTTTAAACACCATGCTTCCCATCACCCACAGAGCTGAGAGCATCTTCTGAGGTGCCCACTAGTCTAAGAATAGAGATATAATAACAAAAGGGATTAATTTTTTTTTTTTAAAGCAGCCATTAAAAAGTCAAAAGGAAGCTGAGTCCATCACTCTTCCTACAGCTGTACAGAGGCTTGTGGGCATGGCTGTGTGCTTTGGTACCAACAGTTGCACGTCTGCCATACCCATCGCCCAAGCTTGGTAAGCCAGGAAGCTGTATTAACAGAGCCCTGAGTTTAAGGTAATAAATTTTGCTGCAAAGCAGTATTAAGTAGCTCATACTACATGAGCATGTTTGTATGGATATCAGTCCTGAGCTGGCCCTCGTCTTGCAAGTTCAGAGATGCAAGTGCCCAGACTTATCTATATATGCACAGCATAAAGGTCTGTATTTTTCCATTCTCCATATATATGTAGATACATTCCTTGTCAGTCTCTCAGAACTATTTTTCCAATGAATTTAACATAGCTAGCTCTAAGATAAAGCCTTAGCCTCTTTCTTTTTCATTAAAACAAATTCTCTCATGATGAATATGGATATAAACCTGTAAACCATTATTTCTTTCTCTAGTCTTTATGGATGAAATTCAGTTCTGGCACAGATGACTGTATATATCACCCTGTAGTAGACTAAAAGATTGCAGGAAGAGGGGCTGCGGGATCTTGCGTTCAAAACAGCTCACAGACTAGCGAGAAAGGCCTCAGCTCCTCTGCTTAGCTCACTGCAGAGCACCACAGCTTCAAGCAGCGATCTTCGGGGTGCACATTTCTGTCAGGCCGGGGATCCCCACAGCTGCACGGCTTGCCTGGCAGACTGAAGCAGCATACACGAAGGTCTCAGTCTGTGAATGTTAAACTGCAGGCTGCTCTCTCCACAACTCTCTGCGCTGTACCTCTAATATTGCTGCAGGAATATTTGCCATCTATGTGCTCCCCAGCACATTGCTCCTCAGACTTCAGTAACACCACTCACAGGAGTGGAAGCTTGCAAGACAAAAAAACACAGTTATCAGGGGATTTTGTGATATAATATTTCAATCTCTTCATGGATTAAGCTGACTAAATGGAATTAAAGGGGGTGTTTGCTGCAATGCCAGTTCAGCTATGAAATTCCTGTAATTCAGAACTAAGGAGGTTTATCAAATCCCCTGTTAATACACTACAGTACTGGGTCCCAAGCTAAGACTGATGGGTTGAAATAACTTGTGATTGTGGAGTGCATTTCCAAATGAAGCCATAAGTGCCTAATTCTTTACCTTAAGATTACATCTAAACGTTTTTTACAGATCTCAAACTCTTTGAACTTTAAAACTTTACAATAGCATAATTGATTTTAATCTTTTCTAAGCACTTATCTGGAAGATGAAATTGTGATTTAGCCCTCAGGCTTTAAAAATTGCAAATATAGTTTCTTTGAAAAATAAAATATTAAATCAAATACGATATCTCCAATGAGAACATTAGGCTTCTTTGTTTATGGTTTCATTACTGTACTTCATATACAGCCCCTGTGCTTGAGGTAAAAGGAGCCCACAATTGTGAGAAGAACATTTGTCCAACATAACACAAAGCAATACTGATAACTGACTTAACTAAAAAATTGTGTTGGCAAGGACCTTAACTCAGCTATGCAGGACTGTTTATAATAGAGCTCATTAGGATCTTCAGCACTTCTGTCACGACTAGGTCAATATTCATTAATGTCAAACTCCAAAGAAGAGTGAAGTGCTTGGAGCGCCGCTGGGGAGCAATGCCACAGGAAAATTTAGGTGCTGTGGCACAAATCCAAATTCAAATCCAAAATTAGATGTTGAAGTGTCCGCACTACCTGGTGGAGTATGAAGCATCTACAAACAGAATCTTTATATGGCAGTACACTAGCCAAATACATGAACCAGCAAGAAATGTGGAGAGAAGAGCAGGTCCCAGTGTCTTCCCTGGGGGCCTGAGGGCACAACATCCCACTGCTGTATCTGCTCGCAGCCAGCTCTGACTCAGACCCAGCCAGCACACCCTTAAAATCTCTCCTTGATGTGATGTCTCAAAAGCACTGTGAAACCTCAAAAAAATCCCCTAAATGAAGCTTTCTGCACAATAACAGGGCTTAAGAGCACTCCTCCAGGGAATACGAGAACTTTTTGATTCATTTTTTCTGTCCGGTATATTTAAGTATGTCTGTTGCACCATCGTCCTGTCTCACAACAGTGCAGGATTTTGGAGTAAAGCATACACCTCTGCTGAAGACCATACTGAAGTCTCCCACAGAGCAATGACTTTAACAAAAAAAAACCCCATAGGTGATGATACACAGCTTTTGCACAATAAAGCTGGTATGTGTTTATGTGTTTATGCTTGATGTAAATACTGGTATTATATCCATTTTGTACAGCTTTGTATGAGGTAATAAAATTTCTGATGCACTCCTTAGCAGGTGTGGGACCCAACCCCCAAGTCTCCAGCAGTCCAAGGGCATTTCAACACACTTATCTGACAGGAAAAACTTCACCCCCAGACTACACATCTGGTGAATGAGGTGTTCCCATGATCACTACCAAAAATGTATATGGATGCTCTTTTATAAAAAAATTAGTCATTTGAATTTCATGAGAATGTTGGATTAGATTATCCCATCTTCCAAAACTGGAATGGGCATACCAGGTCAGACTTGCTGCTTCTCTGATTTTCTGCCTAAATTTAGCCTGCTTAGGGAGGCCTGGGAACTGGATTACCTTTGCTGGAGAACAGCCATCTCTCATGAGATCCTCTACTATGGCAGGACTGGCTACGACGGGGGCGTGAGTGGGGTGGCTGGAAAGCAAGAGGCTTAGCCCTTTCACCACTTTCTATTTGGTGGAGGGATGTTAAGGAGTTTTCACCAAACACTGCTGCTCCACTCATCCAGAAATTCTGAAGGTGGGAAGGCAGTTGGAGCACTCAGGTGATTCCCTCCAGGGCTCACTTGGCCCATGCTGGCACAGGTAGGTGTAATTTCGATCTCATGGGTCAGCAGAGGTGAAGTGGGAAAATGATGTCTCTTCTGCTTCTGGGGCAGGAAAAAACATAATTTAAAAACTGAATGTAATATCTACAACAAGCTAGCTCAGATCTCTTCACAAGATTCCCGTGTGGCAGACCTTAAAACTGTGCCTTAAAGTTACTGACCGAAAATGGAGACAATGCATGCCTCATAAGAATCAATGGGAGCCAAACCTAGAAAATATGCTGAAACACCTTTTTGTTTGTTTGTTTCCTCCACATTTTTCCTTTTTTCTATATTACTTATTTTAATGTAGGTGCCAGTCAAGAGTGGGATGAAAGAATACAAAAATAAAGCTGCAGATAATGCATTTGAGGACTCAGGTACCACTCTAACATGAGACATTATAGTTCTGACTACAAAGCATCTCACGGGCTTTAGGACGCAGAAAATAAACAGTACCAAGTGCAAACTATATTAATACTATTTTTAGCCCTTAGCCTCTTATTTCGCTGTTTTGAACTGGAACAGCAACTGCAGCAAAGATTTCTGAGAGCTGAATTCAATCTCCATCTCAGATACATGGCTTTTTCCCTGTGTTATATGACACTCTCCAACCTGTCATGGACTGCTATCACTCAAAACCATTTATAACTTGTTAACAAGGTGGTGACAGAGAGCTGAATATTTTCCCGGAATGGTAGTTACATGTTTTAATGAAGATGAATAACTTGATCATTTTCAGGACACATTAAATAGCAGGTCAAAATACCCCTCTTTGACATCTGAAAACAGAATCATTTGCCAGAAGGTGGTGCAAAATTAATGTATGAATTATTTTAACCAAAATTAGGCTGACAACTGAGAGCACCAAGAAATATGCCACAGATTTCTTGATAATTTCACAGCTATTATTATTATAATAAAGAGAATATTGTAGGACAAACTCAGTGAGAGGTAGAGAAAACTCAGGCCAGGGAAGAATAAACTACTGTGGTCTTGACACACGCTTCTCCTAGGGAACGTGTATTACCTATTTCTGAAGGGAAATCCAACTATTATTTTATAACCCTCACAGATTTCTTTTGGCAGAAAGCAGGTCATCTGCAGCAGGCTGTGGTGCATAATGCACTCAGTTTTCACTTTTCTCTGCAAAGCCTGTTCTTCAGGCTTCACACACCATTTCCAAATACTCCTCTCTTCCCTCTTGGTACACAGGGAGCTTTCTGCAGGGGGCAAAAAGAACCAGCTCCAGCCATAGGGACAACACCACTGAGGTGACTTCTCTATGCACCATAGGAGTCCCACATCTGGCCCCAGGTGGAACAAAGGCTTGAAATTCAGGTTCCTCTTCACAATTTTTGTTTATATTTTTATACATAACTTAATGTTACCCTCTAGGTCAAGCTCTCCTACTGTTTCATCTTCCTTTTGGGAAACTGATCCAAATTATGCTATTCAGTAATGAGAATTATATAATGTCAGATTTGGTACATCTTTGTGAACTACCACAGCTACAAGTCCTGTCACCATGTATGAAAACTTGTAACAAAAGGAAAGATGGAATTAATAAAGGATCTGTGAAGTGTAATGAGAAAAATATAAGGTGTAATGAAAAATATAATTAATGTTAACTTCATATCTGCAGTACAGGTAGGAAAAAATAAGCCTCCTTAAAAGCTTAGCAATGCATCTATAAAAGACTCAGTCTTGAAGCCCCGAATTAGAAGAATCTTGGCATCTGCATCAACATTTGCTGAATCAAAGTTCACACTGAAATGAGGTTTCCCTCTTTCAGCTTTTCAGTTTCCTTTTTTCCTTTCAGCCCTCCTTTCCCCTGCACTCACCACCACGCAGTTTTTTTTCCTTGTTTGTTGCCAGAACACAGAAAAGGTCTTTAAGGATTTTTTCCCAGCCCCACCTGATGAAAAACCATCAAACTCAGTGAGATGCAAATAAAAATATCATCTGGTTTCACATGTTTTAAAGTGCCTGACTTTTTGTGCTTATAATTTTAAAAATTACTTAATTTTAAAACCTCAGACCTTGAAGGATGTCTTTATTATGCCCTGAAAAACTACAACAAAGGCAAAGGATAAAGAAAATAGGTTTTAAAATTAATATTACTTTTTTTTTTCTCTGACAAGTTTTCACACAAGCAGCTGCCATAGTGAAACAGTTAATTAGCTGTATGATACTTAACCCTTTGGTTGTCAACTTTAATCTACATTTTTAAGAGGAATCAACATTGTTTTTTACACTGGTCCTACCTATCTCGCAGACTATGCCTTTGGGATAAGCACATTCTCCTCTCCTCAGCTGGCTGACAAGTGAAAGTGTTTTGCTGCTAGTTACACTGCTATCCAAAGAGAATAACTGAGAGAAGTTATGACCATTGAGTCACTGTCACTCCTGTGTCCAAAAATGCAACATTCAGGAGAAAATGAATTGGGATATCACCTGCAGGCACAACTGAGTGCCCAAGGTTTTGTGGGTTGTGTCCATAACATTCGCTGAAGAACAATTCTGAGATGGCGAGTGTGTGTGTGAGTGTACAAAACTAGGCTGTACAACGGTCACACTTGGTACAGAGAAGACATGGGTGTAGCAAATGGCTATCAGTGACTTTTCCAGTCTCTTTATCCTAGATTTCTTGGTGGCCAAATTAACCCTCAGTATCCCACATGAGCAAGTCTAAGGCTGTCCCAATATTACAGAGTTAGAGCAAAACCACAAGGACAGGTGCCATGCAGGATGTCCCATGTCCTCGGGACCCCCGCCCTGAGGGGCACACACTTCATGCTACCAAGGCCCCCTGGTAGCTCTTTTTTTGATCACGATATGCTACCTGCTAAGGCACAAAGTAAAGACTGAAGGAATTAACTCTGGATGCAGAGCTCCAGCAGCAACTAATAACATTAGTACTTTTATCAATGATGTTCTCATAACAAGTCTGAACTGAAACCAAAACATGGCTCTTCTAACTACTGAGAAGAAAATTAACTCTATCCTAGCAAAACCAGGACAGCTTACATCCTTACACTCCCATATGTTTTCTTTAGGAGAAAGAAACTGCATGTTTCTCGAGGCAGAGCTTGGCTGGGGTGTGAAGAGGGGAGTGGCAGTGACAACCAGCCAAGACCCTCCCCAGCTGTCACCTCCCCGCAGAGGTGACGCAGTTGCAGGAGCTGCAGACCTCTCTCAGAGCTCAACTCCCTGCTGCTGCATGGGAGTCTCACGGACAAAAAAAAAAGCTACCCATCCTCAGTTAGCAGGCAGGCTGGTCATCTCCTGGGGCTACATTTCCTGGTGCAGCGAGGTGCAACCAACCGGTCTGCCTGTCATGCAGATACATAATTTTCTCTCCTTTGCAAAGCAGAAGTGCTTTTGATCCACAGCCTGGATTAAAATCTGACTTTGAAGATTTGCTAAGTGGTGCTGCATTTAAAACTTTCCTATAAATTAAAGACCCAGTAACTATCTCAGAAAGAGAATTTCCAAGCTTTGCAGCTGCATTGCTGTGATCTCCTTTCACAGAAGCTTGTGTTGGAGGAGGATCCTTTTGCAGCTTACAAATATAGGCTGTCCTTATCCACATTTTACCTTGGGACACCTCAAGTATGTCCCAGGAAACAGACTGAAAATTATATTCCCCAAGTGATGCCCCCCTCCCCCTGTGAAGAAGTGGGGTCAGAGAGATGTGGAGCCACCACCAGATCACACAGGGTTTCCCACACACAAGGCCGGTGCCAGCCAGACGGGCTAATCCCACCTCTCCCTGAGTGTCAAATATAGCCCAGGGTCGGAAGCAGCTCTTTTACAGAACAGTGCAAATAATCAATTGTATAGAAAACTTGATCTTTTGCTCTTTAGGGTTTTGTTTTGGGGTATCTTTGCAGTCTCTTTGGTAACAGACACTTTAAAAATATATTAGGCCACCTCATTTCATTGCTGTGCCAGCTCTGTAAATCCTTGTGACTAATAACTCTTACATTAATGACAATCGCTGAGAAATAACTTGACAAATTAGAATAAGGTCATTATAATTTCCACCTAATAAATTCATGTGTATACAAGAAAATGTATCAAAGTATATTCCAAGGAAAACACATCGTTAAAACCAAAAGGATTGCACACAAGATAATTCAAATGTTGCATAAACTTACAGGTATATATGCATTGAAAAGTCTTATATAAGCTGGTCAGCTAAGGAACCATTCAGGAATTACATCAGCTTTTAAAAACGTGTTGCTGTTTTCTGTTATTCCTCTGTAAATACTATTTGCAGTAGTTTATACACATCAGTGACCTGTGCTAAGCAGATCACTGCCACTCAAATATATAACATTTATATAACTCTGTGTGTTTCTTTACTAGTGCAACTAATTTGCACTTTACTCAGACAGATTGAGTGTGATTTTGGAGATTAATATGCTGATTTTTTCCCATTGCTATGTATCACAAATAATCTCTGACTATGCTATGTTCATGTGTCTTGTATGTACGTTTATCCTCCAATTGTTCCTTAAAAGCATGTCAAAAATTATGGGGTTTTTTTCAGAAGATAGTGTTTTTACTGCTTTTCATTTTCATGCTATTTAATTGGCTATTTTACATCCCTTTTACATCTTTGTTTGTCTTGCAAGATCTCCAGCCACATGTCCATCCCCTGTCCCCCCTCTGAGGCTACCTTTTGTTTAAAATAGTTTATGACATATTATTTGTTTCTGATTATAGCCAATTCTTCTCATTCCACACAGACAAAGTGGTTTTTGTTAGATTAATATTTAACCAGGCCAGAAACTACTGAGATCATCTAACCTAACTCTCTGAACAATAATGGCCACAGGACTGCCTTGAATTAACTCGCCTTTCAACTGGAGGAGACCTCTAGAAACACATATGAACTTGATTTAAATGATTCCAGTGATGGTAAAGCTACCACAACCCATGATAAACTGTTCCAGAGTTTAATTAACATGTCTATTAAAAATGTGTGCTTTATTTGTAGTATACATTTATCTGTTTCATCTTGCACCAACTGGATGCTATTAAAGCCTAGTTTGTTTTAGAGTTCAAAAAGCCTTTCCATAGTGAATTTCTGGTTTTGATATAGGAACTTACACGTTTGTTGACTCTCTCACCTTGAGGCAAGTTTTCAAGGACTCTGGTCATTCCTACAGCCCTTCACCTTCTTGACATGTAGACATGAGACCCTGGTACATTTTTTTGAGTTCCACAACCATCTGGAGCCACAGTCAATATTTCAGTCTAAACTTTTAGTCTATATTCCCCTATTCGCACATGTAAAGATGGAAATAGTCTTTTTCACCAAAGCACCATTTTCAGATGAAAATCATCTCGAAAACCATTTATGAATTTAACTGCTACTACTAGTAGCATCAAGCTGTTATTACTAACAACAGATAATGGTACACTCGAGTATTCAGACACATGTTTGCAATCACTCCTCGCTGCCCGGCTGGAGCAGATGTTGGGAGGCCAGTCCCAGTGCTTTGCTCAGAAGCAGAGGGCCATGCTGAGGCACTGGGAACTTCAGATGGGTGCTCAGCAAGTCCATCATGGTCCTGTGCTTCATCAGCCTGCATGCAGCAACCACCGCCTTCCTCAATACTGTTCAAGCTGTACAACCTTTATAGGTGTTGTCATGCTCTGATAGCCTTGCACTGGCTCTTGGTGGCCTGAGTTTATCTCTTCTTCTGGATTCGCCAGGATCAGGAGTTTCCAGAGCTTGTTGGCTACTGACAGACTTTCACACACTACTTCTCAGCATGTAGTTTTTCTTTCTTCAGCGTGCTGTTTTCAGGTCGCTATTTCCGCATCCACATGCAGAGTTCACGGCATCCTCTCATGATGCTCAAGCCTCCTCCAGAGTCTCTCCTTCTCAGGCCCCTTGCCTGTAATTATCACCTGAATACAATTTTCAGCGTATGGACATTTCGGAGTGCCCAAATATTTCTTTATAGTAAATTTCCCAGATTATTCAGATGATCCTACATTCACCATCTGTCCTTATCGTAACTTACCTCTTCCCCAGGCATCTCAATATCAGAGCAAAGTTTCATCTCAGACAGGTGAGAATAATTTTTTGCATTCTTTCAAACAGACCATCTTGATGTTAAACATTAAAATATGCCTAATAACAGCATAGAAAGATATACTATTTTTTCAGTATTTAAAGATATTTTTTATTTTAAATTTCCCTTCTTCAAATAAAGTTCAAGTCAGCTTTATATATTTCTGAGTCTATTACAGGTGTTTAATCTCCTTTTATCTTCATCTACTAAGATAATCATGGGTGTAAAAAAAACCCCACATTTGTCTTCAACTACTTGGAACTTCTGAAAACTTTGACATTTAAAATATATCAAAACTTAAACTGTCTTTAAATAGTGTATCATGGGTTTTTTAACAGGAAAATATCACTGGTTCATAACATACTCTGTAGAATATTTTAGATTATATTCTTTAATATCTGTGCGTCAAAGCAATTTTAAATTTAGAAACAAGAACATAAGTATCTGCAGCAGTACCTTAATGCTACTTCCATGAATTTTAAACACTTTAAACAGGAAAAAGTTAAGACAAACTAATCAAATAGACCCTGAAACAAATTCTACTGAAATCAGCAGAAGGACTACCTCTGACTTCAGTGTCTTTGAGTCAGTCCCTTAAAACTAGGACAGGATTGCTTCATTCACAGTTTTTTAAAGAGTTTAAGTGAATTGATTTGCTAACAAAATAATTCACTGTTGTAAAAACTAGCTGCTTTGCCTGATGATCAAAAGTTGTTAGTTAAAAAAAAAAAAGCAAACAAACAAAACCCCCCCCCCAAAACAGAACAGTTGAGTTCAGCAAACATAGGCCAAAAAGTTAGCAGCTGCCATTTAAAAACTGGTATTTATTACATTAGAATTTGAAAATTCTCATGAAGTTAGGATAACCAAATCAGTACTGCTCCTCTAAAAATGAGTGAGTAAATAAACAAGTAGTGGCCCATGATCTCAGTGAACTCTTTAGAACAAAGTAGAACAGAAGTATTCAAATTTGTCATAAGAGGTTATTAAAAGGGGCTAAGTAGTTAATTATGTACTGCATGCTTATGGCTAGGTTCTCTGTAAGCAGAGCAGCAGCATTTGGAAAAATTACTCCAAAGTGAGTATTGTTCCTAGTGATACTCTTCGGACATGTGATTCTCTTCTCCTTGTTTCTGATTTATAGAGGAGTGGGTTTGGGTTATCTAGGACTTATTTTCAAGTACCGGTACTTTCAAAGGCATGGAAAATGTCTGAAGTAGGTATCACTGTCATTAAAATAAAAAATATACACATGAACCATGCAACAGATATTTGCAGAAAACAAAAAAAAAAAAAAGAAAAAGAAATAAAGATAATTTTCGGCAGGCAGGATCCTACTGTTCCACACTACAGCCTATGCTGCTGAGAATGTTGCAGGCACACAGCTCGTTAGACTGGTTTAGACACTCAAGACATATTAATTTCACATAATCAAACCTATCTCGGAGCTTGGTGCCTTTGTTTGGTGCTTACACTGGTCATCCCTTCACCCCACGTGCAGGCAGTAGACAAAAATCAGTCACCCCGCGTGCAGGCTGAGTCACCCCACCTGTCTTTGACATCTTGTTGAAGACAGGATGAAACCTTCCCGGAAAGCCCTTGTTTGTCTCCTCAGGCTACTGAGAAAGCTTACATAACTCTTTTATCCTCCAACTTTTGGATAGCTGAAATTAGGTGAGATGAATCCTGCCAACAAGAACTGATTACCCCAAAGTTCAAAAGGAGATATTTGAAGGTAGAAAATTGGCAATAGGAGACCAAACATCATTCCAGCCAGATATGTACAAGCTAATGTCCTTTGGGAAAAAAGCACTTTTTGAATATCCATGTATTTTGATATCAATTTAATTTAAACTTCTCACAAAAAAAGGTTTTATGACAATGTTGGACACACTTGAGATCAATACGTACTCAATATATTGAAGAAATCAAGCACACTAACAGATTGTAGCACTGATGTTTAAATAATGAAATAATATACCCCTAGATAAAATAATGATACATATAGTATTTGATGGATGGATTATATTTTACTTATATACCAAAGAAAAAAAAAATACAGGTCAAGGAGAAAACAATGAACCTAGGGACAGTATTAAAAATTCTAAATCCAGTATGTTATAAAAATTAAGACTGTTATTTTTTTAAAAAAAAACAAATAGAGTGAACATGAAAGAGTTCATAAAAGAGAACATGGTGTGAGAAAGAGGAGACGGACACTCTTCTTACAGAGTGCACATTCCCCATCCCACAGATCAAAATAGATTCTACTAGTAACTCACTATTGCCCACCTCAATACACAGCTTTTTTTATAACTTCTCCCATATGTGCATATATTTAAAATCAAACAGTTTACGTCACTGTAGTGGAAGAGATATTAGTATAATTTCTGCAGTCTGTGTGATGCCAGTGTAATATAAATTCTGCTTCCTGAGTCACTCTGCTGAATTGACCGATGTTCCTCCTCACAGCTAACTGTCCCTGCATAAGTATGTCACCTTTATCAAGAGTTATTCACGTGTGCATGTTTGTAGGGTATAAGGTTCTTATACAGAGCTATAGCAGCTTGGGTTTGGAAATGTGCCATTTCATCCAGTAAAATAATCTTCATTCTGAGTAGTAATTACTACAGAGGCCTCAAGAAGTGCAACTCATAATGTGTTGCTTCTGTTGCAGCTTTTGGGTTTCTCTGCAGAAAGCTGGGTATCAGTTTTTCAAGAAGGACCCCAAATTTTACAGTACAGGAGTGTAAATTGCCAGAAATGTAAAACTTCATGGAGCTTTAAAACTCGAGTTACTGTTTTAATATAAAGTATACATTCAATAATGCTGCTTCTGTGCTATCTGATAGTGAATTGTTTTTATTTAATCTTTCAGTCTACATTTCATCTTTACTATACTGTAGACTTGCCTTTTTAAGTTCAAACAAGCCTGGTACAGGGCAGATCCCATCTCTCAACATTATTATTTCTGGCTTTCTCTGTGACCTAAAGAAGACAACTATATTTCCATACAACCATACAAATAAAACCACATATTTTCTCAACCATCAGGGCCAGAAACATTTTAAAACTAGGGCTGGGAGCTTCTCTGGAAAATTACCAAATTATTCGGGAATAATTATTTCAATAAATTCCAGTAGCTTCACAAGTGTGGACACACCCTCGGAATGGAGACAACAATTCTGCAGCAAGGGGTGAATTCCACAACAAATCTTCTCCATAAATTACCACCGCACCATGGATATAGGAATTCCTCTACATCTACACATCTGGTCTTGTTTTTAGCATCTGCCAAAGATTTTGAACGGATATTTTTTATATGAAGGGGTTTTGTCCTCCTTTGTTGTTCTTACGATAATAACTCTGACCTATTCCTTTGTAAAACTATTTGAGATTCCTCACCTAAAAAGGTTCACCAGTCTGAAACTTTAATATCATAATTACTCTTGTATTTAATTGGGAAGTTCTATTTGCTGCTTGCATGCCAGTAAGAACAAATTGGTTCACTTTGCTATTTTTATATCAATAGGGATGTGTACTCTCGTTCTATTATGATTATTTTACTTTTCAGCACTTCTGTTACTTTGGAAATAGAATCATATAATGGTTTGGGTTGGAAGAGACCTTAAAGATCATCTAGTTTCAATCCCCCTGCCATCAGCAGGGACACCTTCCACTAGACCAGGTTGCTCAAAGCCTCATCCAGCCTGGCCCTGAACACTTCCAGGGAGGGGGCATCCACAGCTTCCTTGGGCAACCTGTTCCAGTGTCTGACCACCCTCACGGGAAAGAATTTCTTCCTAATATCTAATCTAAACCTACCCTCTTCCAGCTTAAACCCATTTCCCCTTGTTCTATCATTAACTGCCTTTGTAAAAAGTCTCTCCCCAGCTTTCTTGTAGCCCCTTCAGGTACTGGAAGGCCGCTATAAGATCTCCCCAAAGCCTTCTATTTTCCAGGCTGAACAGCCCACGCTCTCTCAGCCTGTCCTCATGGGAGAGGTGCTCCAGCCCTCGGATCATCCTGGTGGCCCTTCTCTGGACTTGTTCTAACTGGTCCATGTCTTTCTTGTGTTGGTGGCCCCAGAACTGGACACAGTACTCCAGGTGGGGCCTTATGAGAGCAGAGCCGAGGGGGAGAATCCCCTCCCTCAACCTGCTGGCCACGCTTCTCTTGATGCAGCCCAGGATATGGTTATTGGCCTTCTGGGCTGCCAGAGCAAATTGCCAGCTCATGTTCAGCTTCTTGTCCACCACCACTCCCAAGTCCTTCTCTTCAGAGCTGGTCTCAATCCACTCACCACCCAGCCTGTATTTGTGCTTGGGATTGCCCCAACCCAGGTGCAGGACCTTGCATTTGGCCTTGTTAACCTTCATGAGGTTAGCACAGGCCACCTCTCAAGCCTGTCAAGGTCCCTCTGGATGGCATCCCGTCCCTCCAGCGCGTCAACCGCACCACACAGCTCAGTGTCGTCGGTAAACTTGCTGAGGGTGCACTCAATCCCACTGTCCATGTCTCTGACAAAGATGTTGAACAGCACTGGCCCCAATACTGACCCTTAAGGGACACCACTCATCACTGGTTTCCACTCGGACATTGAGCTGTTGACCACAATTACATGAGTTATCTTCTGTTACTGGTTGCATCCCACACCCAGTTTGCTCATCTATCAAAACATTAATTTCTGGTCTCATTCTTGGTGTTTTTCTAAGTTTTTCAGCAGACTATATTAAAAAAAAAAAATCAGAAATAATTTTTTTCTTTCTGAAATTGGCATAAACATATATAAACAGAACAATATGACAAGTATGCAGCAAAATAAATGATAGTAATATTCTTCCACATGGTATTTTTTTCTGCAGGCGTCCATATGTCTGTACGTGACACATGCGCACTTGCCAGTGTATACGCTGGCAATTTTGACATTTTACCATCCCAAAGTCACAAATGCTAATTTCAAGGAAGCTGTGCAGGCACAGAATGTCTCAAGAATATTTTCCTTTGAACAGAGTTAGTATTTCAGCCAACCACTAGACCAAATGAAAATCATTTACACAGGGGAACACTTAGAGCTGTGAAACAAGTGAAACGTGGTGTTATTAAAATATGAACAAAAGGAAGAAGTGTTGGTAGTGCATTTAAAGAAGACACGACAAGATAGCTTTTTTTTTAGTTTATGTAAAAGTATTTTAAGGACTTGCCATTGAGGTGGCTATCGTTTTCCTATACGTATTTAAAATCTTCACAGGATCAAAGGCCATATGACACATACTACATACCCTGAGGTCTGTAGAGCAGGGGAAGCTCCAGGGATAGTTCAGAATATGAAGGTGCTAATAGCGCAATGGGAATTCATCTGTTCTGCCATAATTTGGAGGAGCACAGAGCACAGAGCTCAGTGTTGTGTT